>NW_027008760.1:66152-75478 GCF_036934945.1 Oncorhynchus masou masou
CATCGGTACACTTCAACTGTGACAGATAAATTGAGGGGGAAAAATTCAGAAAATCACATTGTAGGATTTATTTGCAGATTATGGTGGAAAATAAGTATTTGGTCAATAACAAAAGTTTATCTCAATACTTTGATATATACCCTTTGTTGGCAATGACAGAGGTCAAACGTTTTCTGTAAGTATTCACAAGGTTTTCACACACTGTTGCTGGTATTTTGATGTAAAGTTCCAACACAAATATTCATTTGAAAAAGCAATAGACTTTCCCATTGTAGGCCTGTTGTTTAAACAATGTCATCATAATATATGCCATTTAGCAGATGTTTTCATCCAAAGCGACTTAGTCATTTGCACATACGTTTTACGTATGGGTTGCCCTGGGAATTGAACCCACAGCCCTGGTGGTGGGATCGGCATGCTCGACACAGGATCACAATTTATAATGTAATATGTGTTTATAACAGTGAATGACATGGATAATAAAAGTCTATTGCAGTGTAATAAGTGTTTATAACAATGTACAGCACATCTACCAACGCACCGATGTGTTTCAAGAGCCTAAACTATTTCGTTTCAGAATCCTCAGACCCCTGACATGGAGTAGCATAGGGGATAGTGCCATCTAGTGGAATGTAAATTAAACTATTATTCCAGATATTATTTAATAAAGAATATTGAAAACCTAAATTACTTTTCAGAGATCAGATAAATGAAACAGAACACATCTTGAAACAGGGAAATATACTACAATTTGTGATGTGTTGAGGTAAACGATTGACTTTTAAATTGAAGCTTTTTGCTCGATTTGGACCAGTTAATGTCGCTGATTTCATGGAGCTCTCCTGTGCATCATTTACTTCACAAAATCCCGCAAATGTGAAAGTGTCAGAAATAAACATTGCGGGATTGTAAATATGTGTGAGAGTCAGAGATTTGAAAGCAGACACTTTCATCCAAAGCGATGTACAGTAATGCGTACATACATTTTGCGTTTGGGTCGCCCAGGGAAATGAGACTTTTTCAAGCATTTCAAAACAATTTTTGTATCTCTTTCTTTGTAATACTGTATGTATTCAATCATTTCGATTTGATCACTTCCCACTGTGCACATACATCAATTCAATGTTTATTCCACGTTGGTTCAACGTAATTTAATTGAAATTACATGGATATTATGTCACAGTGAATTTTATAATCTGCAGTCAATTTCATTATGATTTCATGTGCCATGATTCTGATATTTCACATATGATCCTCATAGGATTAGGCTACATAATCTCAATTCAATACGATGTGCATATACTGTACATATAGCCAATATAGCTATGAAACCCATGTTCAGTGACTGTAATCTGTGACGAAAGTGGCCTAATATGTTTGTGACGTTCCATGGAACCCACGGTATTGTTTAAGACTAGAATCTGATTGGCTTGCAGGTCATTACACCGTGTAAATTATAAATGAAAACGTGCTTTTATATCAGTGTTACAGATTCACATTACCGAGCGTGTCTCAACCCGTACAGGCTTTTATCTGCCTAAAGGTATCTTCACGCACGACTGGACAGGCCTTTTGGATACGCTTGTCCAAGGTAAGGATATGCGTCAAGCTATAGTCTTCTTTTAATGTTTTAGTTCCGAACTCAAGTTACTCCAGTCAAGTGATTAATCGTAAAAGTGAGTTGTTTTGACTGAGCAGTCCAATGACCAATGCTGTTTTTGGACTATGAGACCCTCCGCTATATACTATGATGAGCCAATAACATGTATAGATTATGCATTAGGCTTTGCACAAGTCAGTGTCAAGGTCAGAATATAAAGTTGCTACTTCCGTCAACTCAAGTTACTCAAGTCAAGTGATTAATCGTAAGAGTTAGTTGTTTTGACTGTCAAAACAAATAACTTTGATGGAATATTCCAAATTACAATTGCAACTATGCATCACAAATTCACAATGTTACTTGTATTTCAATGATTCATCCAGGCCCAAGACATAAAGTCTCCTGAAAGCTGTGTAGCAATCATTCCATTGCTGACCCATAGGATGGTAATCACATACATGATTGGCTTCATCTAGAATCATGGATACCTTTCATGTGAGTACTCACACACAATATATTTTTTTACATACCTCAGAAGGAAGTTACCTCAATATCTGGAAGCACTGTCTCGTGTACAATTGTTAATGCTATCTCTGAAATGTCTAACAAAATGTTGACTTGATCGTTTCATCAAGACCTTCTCATCACAAGTTGGAACTAGTGGTCAACATTGGGACAATGCAGCCATAAGTAACATGGACCAATATTTTCATGGAGGTAAGCACTACACTTCTGATCGGTTTAAAGATTGTATTACATCATCTAAACGTGAGAAAGTAAACCCCAGCTGTTATTCTTTTCACAGGGAAGGACAATCCCCATTATGCCATGAACGTTTCTTTGCTGAACAACCATAGATATTTTTCCTCTAATTTGGCTCCCGTTCCTCCAACAGTGAGCAAGACCTGCCAGCAGAGCTCACTGGAGCAGGGAGACATCCCGTCATCCTTTTGGCGCCTGACAAAGTACACTTTTTTTCTTCTAAATAACACTATAGTAACATCTTCTGCACAAAGTTACGTTCCTAATTAGATTGGTGTTAAGTGAGAAAGAATCCTGAAGATGGTCCAATGGGCATGGTCTGAAGCCTCTCGTCATCTCAGTGTGTTGAACCACCTGATTTCTTGCAGGCTTGAGATTCAGATCCTGCTGAGCGATGTTAAGCAGTCGATTAACCACATGCAGGGGACGCTGAACACCATGCAGGGGCAGTGTATTGAGTTGCAGACTGCCATGTCTAAGTTAGTGTCAGATGAGTCTCAGATACAGAAGAATAAGTCTATGATGGTATGTTGATTATGATTGAGTTGGTGATTATAATAATGATGACTAGCGGAACCCCATCCTACGGGCGGTAAATCATTGGATCTGATTAATTCTATTCAATGCAATTCAATCTTTGAGGACTGAAACCATAGAAATACAATTTATTTACACTAATAATAAGCTATTGTCAACTTCCCGTCTATGCTTATCTTGCTCATTGCTCACTGTCAATTGCTGACTGTTATCCTATGAGTGCAACTATTATTGATTTCTCACAGAAAAATAATTTGGTTGCAAATGTACCTGGGGCCATGTGAATAATTGTTAGGCGACTCATTTTGAATCCACCGGTGGCAACTTGTGTGACCATAAAAGTCTGTGTGCCACTGGGCACAGTAAAATCATTTGGTTACTGACCTGCCCTACATCATAGAAGGCCCTTCAAGTCGAACTAGGACATTGTGACATTTCTGACTCACTAACTCGTTATGGAATGATGATTTCAAGTTTCCCACTTGTGAAGTATTAGAATCAACCAGTAAGAAGCTCTACGCTAATAACTTACATTCATTTTAACTCTGAGGTTCCAAGTTTCCGATGGCATGTGAATGCGTCAATAATTGCTATGGTAATTTTGAATGTTCAGTCAGTGAGCATTATGGGTAATTATCCTACATACTTACATCAAATACTTTATGATAGCATCATCTCCTGTAGTAACAGTGCCATTCCAAACACAATAAATGTGAAAATGAACAAAGATACAAAATACTGCTAAAGTGAAGAAAATCAGCTCAAAATTGTAGGAGGAAATATCCCTGCAGCAGGGAGGCTTACGGTATTATAATATATTGTAGATAACATTAATATAATTTGTGTATTTACAGTATCAGTACACATACAAATGAAAGTATATGCTAGGGAATGATCTACACTGAGTGAACAAAACATTTAGAAAACCTTCCTATTGAGGACCCCCCCTTGGTGGTGGACCATTGTTGATACTCAGGGAAAACTATTGAGCTGAAAAACCCAACAGCATGGCAGTTCTTGACACAAACCGGTGCGCCTGGCACCTACTGCCATACTCTGTTCAAAAGGACTTAAATGTTTGGTCTTGCCCAATCACCCTCTGAATGACACACATACACAATCCATGTCTCAATTGTCTAAAAATCCATCTTTAACCTGTCTCCTCCCCTTCATCTACACTGAGAAGAAGATTTAACAATTAACATCAATAAGGGATTATAGCTTTCACCTGATTAGTCTGTGTCACAGAAAGAGAATAATGTTTAATACACTCAGTGTACTATGTGTCAATGATGCTATAGATTCCAAGTGGTTGATTTTTTAGGGAATGACTATATGCTCTATATTATACCTGCCGATCATCACAGCAGCTGATGTGAAGGAGATCCTCCGAGCATCAGGCCTCATCCCTGAACAAAAGGAGTTGATCCTCCTCATGGCCAGCGTACCTGCGCACAGGGAGGGGATTGTCCCAAAAGCTAGTGTCCCTACACAGAGGGAGGGGATCCTCCCAGCAGCTAGCATCACTGTGCACAGGGAGGCGATCCTCCTCACAGCCAGTGTCCCTGTGAAGAATGGAGACAATCATCCACAACCACCTCCCATCATCCCCATGTTGGCACCACTGTGGAAATGGGATGGTGGAGCGTGTACTCCACTTGTGGATTTCTATTCCAAGAGAAGAGGTCACTTAAATGTACCGAATTAGTAAAGAAATTACCATTGTGATAGCGTGATGTTGTGACTATTTTATGCAGAACTAGTTTGGCGATTGGTCACATTTGTAAGCCCTCACATAATATGCAGGCAATTGTTGATTTTGCAACCAAAACAATGTGATGGCAGAGTCCTGGAGTAACCTCCCAGTAATCCCTGTGAATGTCCATCACGAAGCCGGAACAACCCTCAGTGCCAGACTGGCAGCCGGCCGGTGGACGAGCCCGAGACCCCTGCTGTTCACAATAACAGTGGAGGCTGGCTCGGCTGGGTCTTTGGGAGTGGAAGAGTTAATAAGAAGGAGGTTCATCTACCTGAGGACAAAGACAGATCTGTAAGGAACTGGTTATTAACACTATATTCTATGTAGAGACAATTGAGTGGATTCAAATCTAAAAAATTGCTAATATCTTCTTCCTCAGATTGTCTGGGATCCAACTCTGCACAGATGGGTTAAACAAAAAAAACTGAGCTCAAGGCTGAGGTACACACTTAAATTCAATGAAATTAAAAACAGTGAACAACCATTGTATTTCAACTGTGATAATATTACTAACAATTTGGAAAATGTGTTGATGTGTTTTACAGAACAAGTATGTACAACCACCTCCACGAATGGGGACATATGGATATCAGGAGATCACTGGCAGTGTCCCCAAAGGAGTGAATCCTTACTCTATGAAAGCAAGTGAATATTGCTTTAGAATACATGTGGTTTAACCA
The DNA here is from genome assembly GCF_036934945.1 of Oncorhynchus masou masou. NCBI lineage: Eukaryota > Metazoa > Chordata > Actinopteri > Salmoniformes > Salmonidae > Oncorhynchus > Oncorhynchus masou. The sequence goes on from NW_027008760.1 coordinate 71,491, forward strand.
AGACTGTGTCAGCCAATCATAGATGTCCCTGGTGGTCTCCTGCTAACACCTTTCCCACTACCAGCAGGTCTATGGGGCAGCAGATACCCTACAATGCATTACAATGATGGGACCAACTCAAAGCCTCCGAGCCATGGGCCTGGACTGCTTCCTAGACAGCTCTCTGACTCGCTCCCTCCTTCACACTTTGACCTCATGGCACCAATGGTTGTGCCACCTGACACTCTACCCTACTGAGGTATGACTCTGGAAAATCCTTCCAAATTGTATCCATTCATCATTAACTGAGATTTTACTTTAACATAGCAAATGGCTGGAGTAGCAAGGATGTTATCTAATTTTATTTTTGTCCAACAGGCCATTTGCCCAGATTGGATTTGCAATACATTGATTTTTTCAGCATTAAAAAACTTCAGCATTAAAAATGCATTAAAAGATTATATTTTAATTAATCTCTCCTTTGTATCCTCATGTTCACATTAATTTGATGTGTTCCATCATCGTTACAGACAAGTATATACACTGCTCAAAAAAATAAAGGAAACACTAAAATAACACATCCTAGATCTGAATGAATGAAATATTCTTATTAAATACTTTTTTCTTACAATGTTGAATGTGCTGACAACAAAACCACACAAAAATGATCAATGGAAATCAAATTTATCAACCCATGGAGGTCTGGGTTTTGAGTCACATTCAAAATTAAAGTGGAAAACCACACTACAGGCTGATCTAACTTTGATGTAATGTCCTTAAACAAGTCAAAATAAGGCTCAGTAGTGTGTGTGGCCTCCACGTGCCTGTATGACCTCCCTACAACGCCTGGGCATGCTCCTGATGAGGTGGCGGATGGTCTCCTGAGGGATCTCCTCCCAGACCTGGACTAAAGCATCCGCCAACTCCTGGACAGTCTGTGGTGCAACGTGGCGTTGGTGGATGGAGCGAGACATGATGTCCCAGATGTGCTCAATTGGATTCAGGTCTGGGGAACGGGTGGGCCAGTCCATAGCATCAATGCCTTCCTCTTGCAGGAACTGCTGACACACTCCAGCCACATGAGGTCTAGCATTGTCTTGCATTAGGAGGAACCCAGGGCCAACCGCACCAGCATATGGTCTCACAGGGGGTTTGAGGATCTCATCTCGGTACCTAATGGCAGTCAGGCTACCTCTGGCGAGCACATGGAGGGCTGTGCGGCCTCCCAAAGAAATGCCACCCCACACCATGACTGACCCACCGCCAAACCGGTCATGCTGGAGGATGTTGCAGGCAGCAGAACGTTCTCCACGGCGTCTCCAGACTCACGTCTGTCACATGTGCTCAGTGTGAACCTGCTTTCATCTGTGAAGAGCACAGGGCGCCAGTGGCAAATTTGCCAATCTTGGTGTTCTCTGGCAAATGCCAAACCTCCTGCACGGTGTTGGGCTGTAAGCACAACCCCTACCTGTGGACGTCATACCACCCTCATGGAGTTTGTTTCTGACCGTTTGAGCAGACATGCACATTTGTGACCTGCTGGAGGTCATTTTGCAGGGCTCAGGCAGTGCTCGTCCTGCTCCTCCTTGCACAAAGGCGGAGGTAGCGGTCCTGCTGCTGGGTTGTTGCCCTCCTACGGCCTCCTCCATGTCTCCTGATGTACTGGCCTGTCTCCTGGTAGCGCCTCCATGCTCTGGACACTAATCAGACAGACACAGCAAACCTTTTACCACATTCGGCATTGATGTGCCATCCTGGATGAGCTGCACTTCCTGAGCCACTTGTGTGGGTTGTAGACTCCGTCTCATGCTACCACTAGAGTGAAAGCACCACCAGTATTCAAAAGTGACCAAAACATCAGCCAGGAAGCATAAGAACTGAGAAGTGGTCTGTGATCCCCACTTGCAGAACCACTCCTTTATTGGGGGTGTCTTGCTAAATGCCTATAATTTCCACCTGTTGTCTATTCCATTTGCACAACAGCATGTGAAATTTATTGTCAATCAGTGTTGCTTCCTCAGTGGACAGTTCGATTTCACAGAAGTGTGATTGACTTGGAGTTACATTGTGTTGTTTAAGTGTTCCCTTTATTTTCCTAGGGTTAGAGGCATCTGCCTCTAACCCTAGGAAGCTCTTTGCCACCTTCTCCTCCCTTCTGAATCCTCCTCCCCCTCCCCCCTCCTCCCTCTCTGCAGATGACTTCCAACCATTTTGAAAAGAAGGTCGACGACATCCGATCCTCGTTTGCTAAGTCAAACGACACCGCTGGTTCTGCTCACACTGCCCTACCCTGTGCTCTGACCTCTTTCTCCCTCTCTCTCCAGATGAAATCTCGCTTCTTTGTGACGGCCGCCGGCCCAACAACCTGCCCGCTTGACCCTATCCTCCTCTCTTCCAGACCATTTCCGAGACCTTCTCCCTTACCTCACCTCGCTCATCAACTCATCCCTGACCGCTGGCTACGTCCCCCCTTCCGTCTTCAAGAGAGCGAGAGTTGCACCCTTCTGGAAAAACCTACACTCGATCCCTCCGATGTCAACAACTACAGACCAGTATCCCTTCTTTCTTTTCTCTCCAAAAACTCTTGAACGGCCGTCCTTGGCCAGCTCTCCCGCTATCTCTCTCAGAATGACCTTCTTGATCCAAATCAGTCAGGTTTCAAGACTAGTCATTCAACTGAGACTGCTCTTTTCTGTATCACGGAGGCGCTCCGCACTGCTAAAGCTAACTCTCTCCTCTGCTCTCATCCTTCTAGACCTATCGGCTGCCTTCGACACTGTGAACCATCAGATCCTCCTCTCCACCCTCTCCGAGTTGGGCATCTCCGGTGCGGCCCACGCTTGGATTGCGTCCCTACCTGACAGGTCGCTCCTACCAGGTGGCGTGGCGAGAATCTGTCTCCTCGCCACGCGCTCCTCACCACTGGTGTCCCCCAGGGCTCTGTTCTAGGCCCTCTCCTATTCTCGCTATACACCAAGTCACTTGGCTCTGTCATAACCTCACATGGTCTCTCCTATCATTGCTATGCAGACGACACAATTAATCTTTCTCCTTTCCCCTTTCTGATGACCAGGTGGCGAATCGCATCTCTGCATGTCTGGCAGACATATCAGTGTGGATGACGGATCACCACCTCAAGCTGAACCTCGGCAAGACGGAGCTGCTCTTCCTCCCGGGGAAGGACTGCCCGTTCCATGATCTCGCCATCACGGTTGACAACTCCATTGTTTCCTCCTCCCAGAGCGCTAAGAACCTTGGCGTGATCCTGGACAACACCCTGTCGTTCTCAACTAACATCAAGGCGGTGGCCCGTTCCTGTAGGTTCATGCTCTACAACATCCGCAGAGTACGCCCTGCCTCACACAGGAAGCGGCGCAGATCCTAATCCAGGCACTTGTCATCTCCCGTCTGGACTACTGCAACTCGCTGTTGGCTGGGCTCCCTGCCTGTGCCATTAAACCCCTACAACTCATCCAGAACGCCGCAGCCCGTCTGGTGTTCAACCTTCCCAAGTTCTTCACGTCACCCGCCTCCTCCGCCTCTCCACTGGCTTCCAGTTGAAGTCGCATCCGCTACAAGACCATGGTGCTTGCCTACGGAGCTGAGGGGAACGGCACCGCAGTACCTCCAGGCTCTGATCAGGCCCTACACCCAAACAAGGGCACTGCTCATCCACCTCTGGCCTGCTCGCTCCCTACCACTGAGGAAGTACAGTTCCCGCTTCAGCCCAGTCAAAACTGTTTGCTGCTCTGGCCCCCCAATGGTGGAACAAACTCCCTCACGACGCCAGGACAGCGGAGTCAATCACCACCTTCCGGAGACACCTGAAACCCCACCTCTTCAAGGAATACCTAGGATAGGATAAAGCAATCCTTCTCACCCCCCTTAAATGATTTAGATGCACTATTGTAAAGTGGCTGTTCCACTGATGTCAGAAGGTGAATTCACCAATTTGTAAGTCGCTCTGGATAAGAGCGTCTGCTAAATGACTTAAATGTAAATGTAAATG
>NW_027008761.1:0-32500 GCF_036934945.1 Oncorhynchus masou masou
TGTACTGGTACCCCCTGTATATAGCCTCCACATTGACTCTGTACCGGTACCATTGACTCTATACCGGTACCCCCCTGTATATAGCCTCCACATTGACTCTGTACCGGTACCCCCTGTATATAGCCTCCACATTGACTCTTTACTGGTACCAACCTGTATATCGCCTCCACATTGACTCTGTACTGGTACCCCCTGTATATAGCCTCCACATTGACTCTGTACTGGTACCCCCTGTATATAGCCTCCACATTGACTCTGTACCCGGTACCCCCTGTATATAGCCTCCACATTGACTCTGTACCGGTACCCCCTGTATATAGCCTCCACATTGACTCTGTACCGTTACCCCCTGTATATAGCCTCCACATTGACTCTGTGCCGGTACCCCCTGTATATAGCCTCCACATTGACTCTTTACTGGTACCAACCTGTATATCGCCTCCACATTGACTCTGTACTGGTACCCCCTGTATATAGCCTCCACATTGACTCTGTACTGGTACCCCCTGTATATAGCCTCCACATTGACTCTGTACTGGTACCCCCTGTATATAGCCTCCACATTGACTCTGTACTGGTACCCCCTGTATATAACCTCCACATTGACTCTGTACCAGTACCCCCTGTATATAGCCTCCACATTGACTCTGTACTGGTACCCCCTGTATATAGCCTCCACATTGACTCTGTACTGGTACCCCCTGTATATAGCCTCCACATTGACTCTGTACTGGTACCCCCTGTATATAACCTCCACATTGACTATGTACCGGTACCCCCTGTATATAGCCTCCACATTGACTCTGTACTGGTACCCCCTGTATATAGCCTCCACATTGACTCTGTACTGGTACACCCCTGTATATAGCCTCCACATTGACTCTGTACCAGTACCCCCTGTATATAGCCTCCACATTGACTCTGTACTGTTACCCCCTGTATATAACCTTCACATTGACTCTGTACCGGTACCCCCTGTATATAGCCTCCACATTGACTCTGTACTGGTACCCCCTGTATATAGCCTCCACATTGACTCTGTACTGGTACCCCGTGTATATAACCTCCACATTGACTCTGTACCGGTACCCCCTGTATATAGCCTCCACATTGACTCTGTACTGGTACCCCCTATATATAGCCTCCACATTGACTCTGTACCGGTACCCCCTGTATAAAGCCTCCACATTGACTCTGTACCAGTACCCCATGTATATAACCTCCGCATTGACTCTGTACCAGTACACCCTGTATATAGCCTCCACATTGACTCTGTACCAGTACCCCTGTATATAGCCTCCACATTGACTCTGTACCAGTACTCCCTGTATATAGTCTCCACATTGACTCTGTACTGGTACCCCCTGTATATAGCCTCCACATTGACTCTGTACTGGTACTCCCTGTATATAGTCTCCACATTGACTCTGTACTGGTACCCCCTGTATATAGCCTCCACATTGACTCTGTACTGGTACCCCCCTGTATAGAGCCTCCACACTGACTCTGTACCAGTACCCCTGTATATAGCCTCCACATTGACTCTGTACTGGTACACCCTGTATATAGCCTCCACATTGACTCTGTACTGGTACCCCCTGTATATAACCTCCACATTGACTCTGTGCCGGTACCCCCTGTATATAGCCTCCACATTGACTCTGTACTGGTACCCCCTATATATAGCCTCCACATTGACTCTGTGCCGGTACCCCCTGTATAAAGCCTCCACATTGACTCTGTACCAGTACCCCCTGTATATAACCTCCACATTGACTCTGTACCAGTACACCCTGTATATAGCCTCCACATTGACTCTGTACCAGTACCCCTTGTATATAGCCTCCACATTGACTCTGTACCAGTACCCCTGGTATATAGCCTCCACATTGACTCTGTACTGGTACCCCCTGTATATAGCCTCCACATTGACTCTGTACTGGTACCCCCTGTATATCGCCTTCACATTGACTCTGTACTGGTACCCCCTGTATATAGCCTCCACATTGACTCTGTACAAGTACCCCCTGTATATAGCCTCCACATTGACTCTGTACCGGTACCCCCTGTATATAGCCTCCACATTGACTCTGTACCGGTACCCCTGTCAAGAGCCTCGTTATTGTTATTTTATTGTTTTACTTTTTCATTGATTTGGTATGTTTTACTACACCTGTTGTATTCAGCATTTCACTGTGAGGTCTACTACACCTGTTGTATTAAGCATTTCACCGTAAGGTCTACTACACCTGTTGTATTCAGCATTTCACTGTAAGGTCTACTACACTTGTTGTATTCAGCATTTCACTGTAAGGTCTACTACACCTGTTGTATTCAGCATTTCACCGTAAGGTCTACCACACCTGTTGTATTCAGCATTTCACCGTAAGGTCTACTACACCTGTTGTATTCAGCATTTCACTGTAAGGTCTACTACACCTGTTGTATTCAGCATTTCACCGTAAGGTCTACTACACCTGTTGTATTCAGCATTTCACTGTAAGGTCTACTACACCTGTTGTATTCAGCATTTCACCGTAAGGTCTACTACACCTGTTGTATTCAGCATTTCACTGTGAGGTCTACCTACACCTGTTGTATTCAGCATTTCACCGTAAGGTCTACTACACTTGTTGTATTCAGCATTTCACTGTAAGGTCTACTACACTTGTTGTATTCAGCATTTCACTGTAAGGTCTACTACACTTGTTGTATTCAGCATTTCACTGTAAGGTCTACTACACCTGTTGTATTCAGCATTTCACAGTGAGGTCTAGTACACCTGTTGTATTCAGCATTTCACAGTGAGGTCTACTACACCTGTTGTATTCAGCATTTCACCGTAAGGTCTACTACACCTGTTGTATTCAGCATTTCACCGTAGGTCTACCTACACCTGTTGTATTCAGCATTTCACTGTAAGGTCTACTACACCTGTTGTATTCAGCATTTCACCGTAAGGTCTACCTACACCTGTTGTATTCAGCATTTTACTGTAAGGTCTACTACACTTGTTGTATTCAGCATTTTACTGTAAGGTCTGCTACACCTGTTGTATTCAGCATTTCACTGTAAGGTCTACTACACTTGTTGTATTCAGCATTTCACTGTAAAGTCTACTACACCTGTTGTATTCAGCATTTCACCGTAAGGTCTACCTACACCTGTTGTATTCAGCATTTTACTGTAAGGTCTACTACACTTGTTGTATTCAGCATTTTACTGTAAGGTCTGCTACACCTGTTGTATTCAGCATTTCACTGTAAGGTCTACTACACCTGTTGTATTCAGCATTTCACAGTGAGGTCTAGTACACCTGTTGTATTCAGCATTTCACAGTGAGGTCTACTACACCTGTTGTATTCAGCATTTCACCGTAAGGTCTACCTACACCTGTTGTATTCAGCATTTCACTGTAAGGTCTACTACACCTGTTGTATTCAGCATTTCACTGTAAGGTCTACTACACCTGTTGTATTCAGCATTTCACCGTAAGGTCTACCTACACCTGTTGTATTCAGCATTTTATTGTAAGGTCTACTACACTTGTTGTATTCAGCATTTTACTGTAAGGTCTGCTACACCTGTTGTATTCAGCATTTCACTGTAAGGTCTACTACACTTGTTGTATTCAGCATTTCACTGTAAGGTCTACTACACCTGTTGTATTCAGCATTTCACCGTAAGGTCTACCTACACCTGTTGTATTCAGCATTTCACTGTAAGGTCTACTACACCTGTTGTATTCAGCATTTCACCGTAAGGTCTACCTACACCTGTTGTATTCAGCATTTTACTGTAAGGTCTACTACACTTGTTGTATTCAGCATTTTACTGTAAGGTCTACTTACACCTGTTGTATTCAGCATTTCACTGTAAGGTCTACTACACTTGTTGTATTCAGCATTTCACCGTAAGGTCTACTACACCTGTTGTATTCAGCATTTCACTGTAAGGTCTACTACACCTGTTGTATTCAGCATTTCACTGTAAGGTCTACTACACTTGTTGTATTCAGCATTTCACCGTAAGGTCTACTACACCTGTTGTATTCAGCATTTCACCGTAAGGTCTACTACACCTGTTGTATTCAGCATTTCACTGTAAGGTCTACTACACCTGTTGTATTCAGCATTTCACCGTAGGTCTACCTACACCTGTTGTATTCAGCATTTTACTGTAAGGTCTACTACACTTGTTGTATTCAGCATTTTACTGTAAGGTCTGCTACACCTGTTGTATTCAGCATTTCACTGTAAGGTCTACTACACTTGTTGTATTCAGCATTTCACTGTAAGGTCTACTACACCTGTTGTATTCAGCATTTCACCGTAGGTCTACCTACACCTGTTGTATTCAGCATTTCACCGTAAGGTCTACTACACCTGTTGTATTCAGCATTTCACTGTAAGGTCTACTACACCTGTTGTATTCAGCATTTCACCGTAAGGTCTACAACACCTGTTGTATTCTGCATTTCACCGTAAGGTCTACCTACACCTGTTGTATTCAGCATTTCACCGTAAGGTCTACCTACACCTGTTGTATTCAGCATTTCACCGTAAGGTCTACCCACACCTGTTGTATTCTGCACGTGTGACAAATAAAAAGTGATTGGATTTGATATATTAACTCAGATAGGGGTTGTTCACATCGGTGTCCTACAGAACAGTAATTTCTCTACTTATTGTGTCGCTGTTTGCAAGCAGTCTTCTTCTGTTTCTCTGTGTGACATCGGCCTTCTCAAGAGGCGTCTGTGCAGCTCCTCTAAGGCTGATAAGAAACTAATTATTCTCTACTATCAGGAGTTGATGAAGGGATTTTACTGTTATTATTATTATTATTATTATTATTATGTTGGGTGCTATATGCAGTAGTAACACTTGGAAAGTGCATTAGGATCTGCTATTATGCGAGAAACCATTTGTCACAGCCACCCAAAAGTGGTGTTGTTGATGATTCTCATCAGCTTTTGTTAATTACATGAATACACTGGCCGGCTTGACAAAGGTGTCCCGGCTCACAACGTGTTATTTGGTTAAAACATTAATGCTGCATTATCTACATGAGGTCTGATCTGACATACACATGAGTTTTAGTCATTCAGACATGGAGAGGTTACTCTATCCTAGAGGTTATTCTACTCTAGAGAGGTTACTCTACCCTGGAGAGGTTACTCTACCCTAGAGTTACTCTACCCTAGAGAGGTTACTCTACTCTAGAGAGTTATTCTACCCTAGAGAGGTTACTCTACTCTAGAGAGGTTACTCTACCCTGGAGAGTTTACTCTACCCTAGAGAGGTTACTCTACCCTAGAGAGGTTACTCTACTCTAGAGAGGTTACTCTACCCTGGAGAGGTTACTCTACCCAGGAGAGGTTACTCTATTTTAGAGGTTACTCTACCTAGAGAGGTTACTCTACCCTAGAGAGGTTACTCTACTCTAGAGAGGTTACTCTACCCAGGAGAGGTTACTCTACCCTAGAGAGGTTACTCTACCCTGGAGAGGTTACTCTACTCTAGAGAGGTTACTCTACTCTAGAGAGGTTACTCTACCCTAGAGAGTTACTCTACCCTAGAGAGGTTACTCTACTCTAGAGAGGTTACTCTACTCTAGAGGGTTACTCTACCCTAGAGAGGTTACTCTACCCTGGAGAGGTTACTCTACCCTGGAGAGGTTACTCTACCCTAGAGAGGTTACTCTACTCTAGAGAGGTTACTCTACTCTAGAGAGGATACTCTACCCAGGAGAGGTTACTCTACCCTGGAGAGGTTACTCTACCCTAGAGAGGTTACTCTACTCTAGAGAGGATACTCTACCCAGGAGAGGTTACTCTACCCTAGAGAGGTTACTCTACTCTAGAGAGTTACTCTACTCTAGAGAGGATACTCTACCCAGGAGAGGTTACTCTACCCTGGAGGGTTACTCTACCCTAGAGAGGTTACTCTACTCTAGAGAGGTTACTCTACCCTAGAGGTTACTCTACCCAGGAGAGGTTACTCTACCCTGGAGAGGTTACTCTACCCTAGAGAGGTTACTCTACCCTGGAGAGGTTACTCTACCCAGGAGGGTTACTCTACTCTAGAGAGGATACTCTACCCAGGAGGTTACTCTACCCTAGAGAGTTACTCTACTCTATAGAGGTTACTCTACTCTAGAGAGGTTACTCTACCCTGGAGAGGTTACTCTACCCTGGAGAGGTTACTCTACTCTAGAGGGTTACTCTACTCTAGAGAGGTTACTCTACCCTGGAGAGGTTACTCTACCCAGGAGAGGTTACTCTACTCTAGAGAGGTTACTCTACTCTAGAGGGTTACTCTACTCTAGAGAGTTACTCTACCCTGGAGAGGTTACTCTACCCTAGAGAGGTTACTCTACTCTAGAGAGGTTACTCTACCCTAGAGAGTTACTCTACCCTAGAGAGGTTACTCTACCCTAGAGAGGTTACTCTACTCTAGAGGTTACTCTACCCAGGAGAGGTTACTCTACCCTAGAGAGGTTACTCTACCCAGGAGAGGTTACTCTACTCTAGAGAGGTTACTCTACCCTAGAGAGGTTACTCTACCCTAGAGAGGTTACTCTACTCTAGAGAGGTTACTCTACCCTAGAGAGGTTACTCTACCCAGGAGAGGTTACTCTACTCTAGAGAGGTTACTCTACTCTAGAGAGGGTTACTCTATCCTAGAGAGGTTACTCTACTCTAGAGAGGTTACTCTACTCTAGAGAGTTACTCTACCCAGTAGAGGTTACTCTACTCTAGAGAGGTTACTCTACCCAGGAGAGGTTACTCTACTCTAGAGAGGTTACTCTACCCTAAGAGGTTACTCTACCCTAGAGAGGTTACTCTACCTATGAGTCCGAAAACCCAGCCAGAGCAAGTATATTATGTTTGAGTGGTTGTCAGTGAACTGTCATGTCACCAAGCTCCTGTGAGGTGAATGATGCATTGACCTGTCGGCCTTGTGTTTGTGTGCCTGAGTTTGTGAAAAATAAGTAAGGGTTGGTGGTTAAATCATCAGGGGTACGGGAAATTCCATCAAAGGGCATGGCCCTATTTTCTCTTCTCCAAAAGGACATTTCCTCTTTATATTCTCCTCCCCAGTCATCCCGTCTCACCGAACGACTCCCATTCCCTCCGCTGAGTCTGGCAGTCAGTCAGTCCAGGGCCATATTTAAGAGGATATTAAAGAGGGATGCACAAGTCAGTTCAAGTCCAATGCCCACGTGTAAACAATGAGACTGGCTCTTTCATCTCCTTCCCACCCCCTCCACATGAAATTAACCCCCCCCCCTAAAGCCAGGCTGCCAGACGGGAGAGGTGGAGGGGGGGGAGGAGGGAACAAAACCAAAAAGACATACTTCCTTCTTGTGTTAAACTTTTTCTCAGGACTTCTAAGGTGCAGAATGGAGGTGCAGGGGGAGGGAGGAGGGGGTGGAGGGGGAGGGAGGAGGGGTGGAGGGGGAGGGAGAAGGAGGTGGAGGGGGAGGGAGGAGGAGGGGTGGAGGGGGAGGGAGGAGGGGTGGAGGGGGAGGGAGGAGGGGTGGAGGGGGAGGGAGAAGGAGGTGGAGGGGGAGGGAGGAGGGGTGGAGGGGGGAGGGAGGGAGGAGGGGTGGAGGGGGAGGGAGAAGGAGGTGGAGGGGGGAGGGAGAAGGGGGTGGAGGGTGGAGGGAGGAGGGGTGGAGGGGGAGGGAGAAGGAGGTGGAGGGGGAGGGAGAAGGGGTGGAGGGTGGAGGGTGGAGGGAGAAGGGGTGGAGGGGGGGAGGGGGAGAAGGAGGTGGAGGGGGGAGGGAGAAGGGGTGGAGGGGGAGGGAGAAGGGAGAAGGGGTGGAGGGGGGGAGGTGGAGGGGAGGGAGAAGGGGTGGACGGGGGGAGGGAGAAGGAGGTGGAGGGTGGAGGGAGAAGGGGTGGAGGGGGAGGGAGAAGGGAGAAGGGGTGGAGGGGGAGGTGGAGGGGGGAGGGAGAAGGGGTGGAGGGGGAGGGAGAAGGAGGTGGAGGGTGGAGGGTGGAGGGGAGAAGGAGGTGGAGGGGGAGGGAGGAGGGGTGGAGGGGGAGGGAGGAGGGGTGGAGGGGGAGGGAGAAGGAGGTGGAGGGGGAGGGAGAAGGGGTGGAGGGTGGAGGGTGGAGGGAGAAGGGGTGGAGGGGGAGGGAGAAGGAGGTGGAGGGGGAGGGAGAAGGGGTGGAGGGGGAGGGAGAAGGGAGAAGGGGTGGAGGGGGGAGGTGGAGGGGGAGGGAGAAGGGGTGGAGGGGGAGGGAGAAGGAGGTGGAGGGTGGAGGGAGAAGGGGTGGAGGGGGAGGGAGAAGGGAGAAGGGGTGGAGGTGGAGGGGAGGGAGAAGGGGTGGAGGGGAGGGAGAAGGAGGTGGAGGGTGGAGGGAGAAGGAGGTGGAGGGGGGGAGGGAAAGGGGTGGAGGGGGGAGGGAGTAGGGGGGTGGAGGGGGGAGGGAGAAGGGGTGGAGGGGGAGGGAGAAGGAGGTGGAGGGGGAGGGAGAAGGGGTGGAGGGGGAGGGAGAAGGAGGTGGAGGGGGAGGGAGAAGGGGGTGGAGGGTGGAGGGAGAAGGGGTGGAGGGTGGAGGGTGGAGGGAGAAGGGGTGGAGGGGAGGGAGAAGGAGGTGGAGGGGGAGGGAGAAGGGGTGGAGGGGGGAGGGAGAAGGGAGAAGGGGTGGAGGGGGAGGTGGAGGGGGGAGGGAGAAGGGGTGGAGGGGGAGGGAGAAGGAGGTGGAGGGTGGAGGGAGAAGGGGTGGAGGGGGAGGGAGAAGGGAGAAGGGGTGGAGGGGGAGGTGGAGGGGGAGGGAGAAGGGGTGGAGGGGGAGGGAGAAGGAGGTGGAGGGTGGAGGGTGGAGGGAGAAGGAGGTGGAGGGTGGAGGGAGAAGGAGGTGGAGGGGGAGGGAGAAGGGGTGGAGGGGGAGGGAGAAGTGGGTGGAGGGGGAGGGAGAAGGGGGTGGAGGGTGGAGGGAGAAGGGGTGGAGGGGGAGGGAGAAGGAGGTGGAGGGGGAGGGAGAAGGGGTGGAGGGGGGAGGGAGAAGGGGGTGGAGGGTGGAGGGAGAAGGGGGTGGAGGGGGAGGGAGAAGGGGTGGAGGGTGGAGGGAGAAGGGGTGGAGGGTGGAGGGAGAAGGGGTGGAGGGGGGGAGGGAGAAGGAGGTGGAGGGGGAGGGAGAAGGGGTGGAGGGTGGAGGGAGAAGGGGGTGGAGGGGGAGGGAGAAGGGGGTGGAGGGTGGAGGGAGAAGGGGTGGAGGGGGAGGGAGAAGGGGGTGGAGGGTGGAGGGAGAAGGGGTGGAGGGGGGAGGGAGAAGGAGGTGGAGGGGGAGGGAGAAGGGGTGGAGGGGGAGGGAGAAGGGGGTGGAGGGTGGAGGGAGAAGGGGTGGAGGGGGAGGGAGAAGGGGGTGGAGGGTGGAGGGAGAAGGGGGTGGAGGGTGGAGGGAGAAGGGGTGGAGGGGAAGGGAGAAGGGGTGGAGGGGGAGGGAGAAGGAGGTGGAGGGTGGAGGGAGAAGGGGGTGGAGGTATCGAGGGAGAAGGGGTGGAGGGTGGAGGGAGAAGGGGGTGGAGGGGAAGGGAGAAGGGGTGGAGGGGGAGGGGAGAAGGGGTGGAGGGGGAAGGGAGAAGGGGTGGAGGGGGAGGGAGAAGGGGTGGAGGGTGGAGGGAGAAGGGGGTGGAGGGTGTAGGGAGAAGGAGGTGGAGGGAGAAGGGGGTGGAGGGTGGAGGAGAAGGGGGTGGAGGGGGAGGGAGAAGGAGGTGGAGGTATGGAGGGAGAAGGAGGTGGAGGGTGGAGGGAGAAGGGGGTGGAGGTATGGAGGGAGAAGGGGGTGGAGGGTGGAGGGAGAAGGGGGTGGAGGGTGGAGGGAGAAGGGGGTGGAGGGGGAGGGAGAAGGAGGTGGAGGGTGAAGCGGGTGGAGGGTGGAGGGAGAAGTGGGTGGAGGGGGAGGGAGAAGGAGGTGGAGGTATGGAGGGAGAAGGAGGTGGAGGGTGGAGGGAGAAGGGGGTGGAGGTATGGAGGGAGAAGGGGTGGAGGGTGGAGGGAGAAGGGGGTGGAGGGTGGAGGGAGAAGGGGGTGGAGGTATGGAGGGAGAATGGGGTGGAGGGTGGAGGGAGAAGGGGGTGGAGGGTGGAGGGAGAAGGGGTGGAGGTATGGAGGGAGAAAGGGGTGGAGGGTGGAGGGAGAAGGGGGTGGAGGGTGGAGGGAGAAGGGGGTGGAGGTATGGAGGGAGAAGGGGGTGGAGGGTGGAGGGAGAAGGGGTGGAGGGTGGAGGGAGAAGGAGGTGGAGGGAGAAGGGGGTGGAGGGTGGAGGGAGAAGGGGGTGGAGGGGGAGGGAGAAGGAGGTGGAGGTATGGAGGGAGAAGGAGGTGGAGGGTGGAGGGAGAAGGGGGTGGAGGTATGGAGGAGAAGGGGGTGGAGGGTGGAGGGAGAAGGGGGTGGAGGGTGGAGGGAGAAGGGGGTGGAGGTATGGAGGGAGAAAGGGGTGGAGGGTGGAGGGAGAAGGGGTGGAGGGTGGAGGGAGAAGGGGTGGAGGTATGGAGGGAGAAAGGGGTGGAGGGTGGAGGGAGAAGGGGGTGGAGGGTGGAGGGAGAAGGGGGTGGAGGTATGGAGGGAGAAGGGGTGGAGGGTGGAGGGAGAAGGGGTGGAGGGTGGAGGGTGGAGGGAGAAGGGGGTGGAGGTATGGAGGGAGAAGGGGGTGGAGGGTGGAGGGAGAAGGAGGTGGAGGTATGGAGGGAGAAGGGGGTGGAGGGTGGAGGGAGAAAGAGTGGAGGTATGGAGGGAGAAGGGGGTGGAGGTATGGAGGGAGAAGGGGTGTGGAGGGTGGAGGGAGAAGGAGGAGGAGGTATGGAGGGAGAAGGGGTGGAGGGTGGAGGGAGAAGAGGTGGAGGTATGGAGGGAGAAGGGGGTGGAGGTATGGAGGGAGAAGGGGGTGGAGGTATGGAGGGAGAAGGGGGTGGAGGGGGAGGGGGAGGGAGAAGGGCGGAGGGTGGAGGGAGAAGGGGCGGAGGGTGGTGGGAGAAGGGGGTGGAGGGTGGAGGGAGAAGGGGGTGGAGGGTGGAGGGAGAAGGGGGTGGAGGGTGGTGGGAGAAGGGGTGGAGGGAGAAGGGGGTGGAGGGTGGAGGGAGAAGGGGATGGAGGGTGGAGGGAGAAGGGGTGGAGGGTGGAGGGAGAAGGGGCGGAGGGGGAGGGAGAAGGAGGTGGAGGTATGGAGGGAGAAGGGGTGGAGGGTGGAGGGAGAAGGGGGTGGAGGGTGGAGGGAGAAGGGGGTGGAGGGTGGAGGGAGAAGGGGGTGGAGGGAGAAGGGGTGGAGGGTGGAGGGAGAAGGGGGTGGAGGGAGAAGGGGGTGGAGGGAGAAGGGGGTGGAGGGAGAAGGGGGTGGAGGGTGGAGGGAGAAGAGGGTGGAGGGAGAAGGGGTGGAGGGAGAAGGGGTGGAGGGTGGAGGGAGAAGGGGGTGGAGGGTGGAGGAGAAGGGGGTGGAGGGAGAAGGGGGTGGAGGGTGGAGGGAGAAGGGGGTGGAGTGAGAAGGGGGTGGAGGGTGGAGGGAGAAGGGGGTGGAGGGAGAAGGGGGTGGAGGGTGGAGGGAGAAGGGGTTGGAGGGAGAAGGGGGTGGAGGGGGTGGAGGGAGAAAGGGGTGGAGGGAGAAGGGGGTGGAGGGTGGAGGGAGAAGGGGGTGGAGGGAGAAGGGGGTGGAGGGAGAAGGGCGTGGAGGGTGGAGGGAGAAGGGGGTGGAGGGGGAGAAGGGGGTGGAGGTTGGAGGAGAAGGGGGTGGAGGGTGGAGGGAGAAGGGGGTGGAGGGAGAAGGGGTGGAGGGTTGAGGGAGAAGGGGGTGGAGGGTGGAGGGAGAAGGGGGGTGGAGGGTGGAGGGAGAAGGGGGTGGAGGGAGAAGGGGGTGGAGGGTGGAGGGAGAAGGGGGTGGAGGGAGAAGGGGGTGGAGGGAGAAGGGGGTGGAGGGAGAAGGGGGTGGAGGGTGGAGGGAGAAGGGGGTGGAGGGAGAAGGGGGTGGAGGGAGAAGGGGTGGAGGGTGGAGGGAGAAGGGGGTGGAGGGTGGAGGGAGAAGGGGGTGGAGGGAGAAGGTGGTGGAGTGTGGAGGGAGAAGGGGGTGGAGGGAGAAGGGGGTGGAGGGTGGAGGGAGAAGGGGGTGGAGGAGAAGGGGGTGGAGGGAGAAGGGGGTGGAGTGTGGAGGGAGAAGGGGGTGGAGGAGAAGGGGGTGGAGGGAGAAGGGGTGGAGGGAGAAGGGGGTGGAGGGTGGAGGGAGAAGGGGTGGAGGGAGAAGGGGGTGGAGGTTGGAGGGAGAAGGGGGTGGAGGGTGGAGGGAGAAGGGGTGGAGGGTGGAGGGAGAAGGGGGTGGAGGGAGAAGGGGTGGAGGGTGGAGGGAGAAGGGGGTGGAGGGTGGAGGGAGAAGGGGGTGGAGGGTGGAGGGAGAAGGGGGTGGAGGGAGAAGGGGCGGAGGGTGGAGGGAGAAGGGTGCGGAGGGTGGAGGGAGAAGGGTGCGGAGGGTGGAGGAGAAGGGGCGGAGGGTGGAGGGAGAAGGGGGTGGAGGGTGGAGGGAGAAGGGGTGGAGGGTGGAGGAGAAGGGGTGGAGGGTGGAGGGAGAAGGGGGTGGAGGGTGGAGGGAGAAGGGGGTAGAGGGTGGAGGGAGAAGGGGTGGAGGGAAGGGGGTGGAGGGAGAAGGGGGTGGAGGGTGGAGGGAGAATGGTTTGAGGACAAAGGAGAGTAAGACCATGGTCTCTGATGAGATGAGGGCCACAGTTATTGACCATGTTGTAAACCATGGGCTCTCTTTGAGAGAGGCCGGTTTAAGGCTGCAACCAAATCTACAGCGCTCAACAGTTTCATCAATAGTACGAATTTTCCGGCAAAACAACAGCTGAGATGTGTATCCTTCAATGATAATTGAACTACATATTACAGAAGAATACTGTATGTTCACATTTTTACATGTACAGACATTTAGAAATATATTGATTGTTTTGTGTTTTTCAGTGGGATCCAAAGGTTGCTTCCCACACGAGGGAGAGGCAGAATATTATCAGATGGGCAGGAAATTGTCATTGTTGACATGGCAACAATACAATACAACTGCAGGATTTTTTTTTTCAATTGCCAGAGTTCTAGAGAAACATTAAACAAGGATGAGGAAGTTGTACTCTGTACCCTTTGAGAGAAACGGTGAACGTGTGAATGAACTCCGGTATCAATATATCCAGGTAACATGTCTGTTCAATAATCAAACCGGATACATACACAGCTATGGATAATGGAAAGTACTGTAAAACTGTGGACTTCCTGTATTTTTGAGAGTAATGGAGTCAGGCAAACTGCACATACATTCATCTTTGTGGATGAAGCTGGACTCAACCTGGCAAAAACACACCGCAGGGGAAGAAATGTGATTGGACACAGAGCAACCGTGGATGTCCCAGGCCAGAGAGGAGCTAACATTAGAATGTGTTCAGCACTGTCCAATGATGGTTTGCTGTTACACAAACCACTCATTGGCCCCTACTACACAGAGAGACTAACTTATTTTCTTGACGATCTGAATAATCGACGTGTGCCAGCGGAGGAGAGAGGGGCAGGAAACTCCCCTACCTTTGTTGTTGTGTGGGATCACGTGGCGTTCCTCCACTCTGCTGCAGTCACAGACTGGTTTGATGCACATCCCACGATGTCAGTACTATTCCTGCCTCCATATTCCCCGTCCTAAACCCCATAGAGGAGATGTTCTCTGCGTGGAGATGGACGGTTTATGACCAACATCCACATGACCAGATGTCCCCACTGGATGCCATGAATGCAGGGTGTGGAGACACCTCTTCTGAAGTCTGCCAGGTTGTGGAGACACCTCCTGAAGTCTGCCAGGGTGTGGAGACACCTCCTGAAGTCTGCCAGGGTGTGGAGACACTTCTCCTGAAGTCTGCCAGGGTGTGGAGACACCTCTTCTGAAGTCTGCCAGGGTGTGGAGACACCTCCTGAAGTCTGCCAGGGTGTGGAGACACTTCTCCTGAAGACTGTCAGGGTGTGGAGACACTTCTCCTGAAGTCTGCCAGGGTGTGGAGACACTTCTCCTGAAGACTGCCAGGGTGTAGAGACACTTCTCCTGAAGACTGCCAGGGTGTAGAGACACCTCCTGAAGACTGCCAGGGTGTGGAGACACTTCTCCTGAAGACTGTCAGGGTGTGGAGAAACTTCTCCTGGAGACTGCCAGGGTGTAGAGACACTTCTCCTGAAGACTGCCATGGTGTAGAGACACTTCTCCTGAAGACTGCCAGGGTGTAGAGACACTTCTCCTGAAGACTGCCAGGGTGTAGAGACACCTCCTGAAGACTGCCAGGGTGTAGAGACACTTCTCCTGAAGACTGCCAGGGTGTAGAGACACCTCCTGAAGTCTGCCAGGGTGTAGAGACACCTCCTGAAGACTGGCATTGTGTGGAGACACTTCTCCTGAAGACTGCCAAGGTGTAGAGATACCTCATTGAAGTCTGCCAGGGTGTAGAGACACCTCCTGAAAACTGCCAGGGTGTAGAGACACCTCCTGAAGTCGTCCAGGGTGTAGAGACACCTCCTGAAGTCGTCCAGGGTGTAGAGACACCTCCTGAAGTCGTCCAGGGTGTAGAGACACCTGCTGAAGTCGTCCAGGGTGTAGAGACACCTCCTGAAGTCGTCCAGGGTGTAGAGACACCTGCTGAAGTCGTCCAGGGTGTAGAGACACCTCCTGAAGTCGTCCAGGGTGTAGAGACACCTCCTGAAGTCTGCCAGGGTGTAGAGACACCTCCTGAAAACTGCCAGGGTGTAGAGACACCTCCTGAAGTCGTCCATGGTGTAGAGACACCTCCTGAAGTCGTCCAGGGTGTAGAGACACCTGCTGAAGTCGTCCAGGGTGTTGAGACACCTCCTGAAGTCGTCCAGGGTGTTGAGACACCTCCTGAAAACTGCCAGGGTGTAGAGACACCTCCTGAAGTCGTCCAGGGTGTAGAGACACCTCCTGAAGTCGTCCAGGGTGTAGAGACACCTCCTGAAGTCTGCCAGGGTTCGATTAGACATTCCAGAAGATACTTTCCACGATGCATCACCAGAGACGACATAAGATGTGATGTTGATGAGAACTTGTGGCCAAATGCAGGAGAGAGGGAGGACTAGAGCCCTCACAGTACTGTACAGTATCTGTGATTATACTATACATGTTGATGAGAACTAGAACCCTCACAGTAGTGTACAGTATGAGTGATTATATTAAACATATTGATTATGTTTTTTTAATATATTATTGCAGCCCTGGAATCTGAGGAATTAGTTTTTTTTTGTTTCAACAAGTAAATTATAATATGCAAATATATAGAAAAAATAAAGGCTATTGAAGCAAATTGCTGCATTTCTGATTCATTATTATTACATAACCTTTAGTACAGTCAACAAAGTGAAAAGGTGTTATCCTTATTCTATAATGAAATAATGATTTATGTGAAAAATCATTCAGAGTTCAAAGAGAAAAGTTCATAGTTTATGTAACGCTGCCTGTTAGTGGTTTTTAGGTCAGTGTGTTATGAGCGAAAATGTTATGCTTTCTGAGTGAGAATTGTTGCCAGTGTTATGGTCGAACGAGCTTATTTTGAGACATGTATGAAGTGTTTTGGTGGTTTGAGTGAGTTTTGGAGGTGAGATGAACTGTTTGGCCAACATGCATGTTGATAATGCAGACTGTATGAAGAGTTTTGAAAAGGTGGCTTCAGTATCGACCGATGCTTGTTAGCGATTGAAAAAGCTTTAATTCTGAAAGTTAGGCGTTAACCTAAAAAAAAGAACTTGCAACCTTTAGAATCAGAGGAAGATGCTTACGCCCATCCACCACCTTCGTCAACAACACTCGAAAGCAAAACTCAAACCCACTTGAAAGTAACAGCTCTCACTGGTGCCCCTAGTGGCCAGTTTACACGTCATCTCACGACATCCTCAGACATGGATGGACATCAAATACAGAGAGAGAGAGAGAGACAGAGAGAGAGAGAGAGAGAGAGAGAGAGCGAGAGAGAGACAGAGAGAGAGAGAGAGAGAGAGAGAGAGAGAGAGAGAGAGAGAGAGAGAGAGAGAGAGAGAGAGAGAGAGAGATGTCGATGGTATTTTAAATGATCAAATATACAGGCCAAAAATTACAATTGGCTGAACTTAAACTCTTTAACATCATCCTCAGCTCTGGCATCTGTCCCAGTATTTGGAACCAAGGACTGTTCACCCCAACATTTGACCCCAATAACTACTGTGGAGTATGCAACAACAGCAACCTTGGGAAAATCCTCTCTATTATCATTAACAGCAGACTCATATACTGAACAATATAAATGCAACATGCAACAATTTCAAAGATTTCCTGAGTTACAGTTCATAAAAGGAAGTCAATGAATTTGTATTAATTAATTAGGCCCTAATCAATGGATTTTACATGAATACTGTTCTGCATCTGTTGGTCACAGATACCTTTAAAAAAGGTAGGGACGTGATACGAAAACCAGTCAGTATCTGGTGTGATCACCGTTTGCCTCATGCAGTATGACACATGTCCTTCTCATAGAGTTGACCAGGCTCTTGATTGTGGCCTGTGGAATGTTATTCCTACTCCTCTTCAATGGCTGTGGCGAAGGAGCTGGACATTGGTTAGAACTGGAACACGCTGCCGTACATGTCTGGCCACAGAAGAACTTCTACATTTTCAGCTTCCAGGAATTGTGTTACAGATTCTGACATGGATCCGTTCATTATCATGCTGAAACATGGGATGATTACGGCAACTGAACGGCACGACAATTGGCCTCAAGGTCTCGTCACGGTATCTCCGTTCGTTCAAATTGCCATTGATTCTCTAAAATGATGCAGGCGGCTTATGGTAGAGAAATGAACGTTACATTATCTGGCAACAGCTCTGGTGAACATTCCTGCAGACACCATATCAATTGCATGCTCCCCCACAAAACGTGAAACATCTGTGGCATTGAGTTGTGTGACAAAACTGAGCATTTTAGAGAGGTGTTTTATTGTCCCCAGCTCAAGGTGCACCTGTGTAATGATCATGCTGTTTAATCAGCTTATTGATATGCCACACCTGTCAGGTGGATGGAATATCTTGGCAGAGGACAAAGAGTCGCTAACAGAGATGAAAACAAAATTGTGCACAAAATTTGAGAGAAATAAGCTTTTGTCAGTAAAGAATGCTACTGGGATATTTTAAAACATGGGACCAACACTTTACATTGCATTGCATTATATTTTTGTTCACTGTAGATTGACTCAGTGAAAACAATGTGCTGACCAAATATCAAATCGTCTTTTTACCAAATTATAGTACGACAGACCACGTATTCACCCTGCACACCCTAATTGACAAACAAAACAAAACTAAAGTAAATATTTCTCATGCTTTGTTGATAAAAAAAAGGAGGCTTAGACTGAATTTGACATGAGAGTTGTCACGAAGTACCAAGGTGGAATCAGGCGCAGAGAGGTTACAGTAATAGACAGTTTATTCTCCGATGTACAAAAGACGACGGTCAACCCAACACACAGGGCGAATGATCCAACACAGGATCATAAAATGACCGGAGAATAAAAACCACAAGTACTCCACCAAATGACATGAAGACAAAACAATCCCGCACAAAACAAGGGCGGGACAACCTACTACATATACAGACACTAATTAACTAAAATACACACAGGTGAAACCAATCAGACAAACAAAAAGGGATCGATAGTGGCTAGTAGGACGGTGACGACGACTGCCGAGCACCGCCTGAACAGGCAGGAGAGCCAACCTCGGCGGAAGTCGTGACAAAACATAAAACAATACATGTACACAAACAACAAGTGTGCAGATAAAATTGGCAAAAAACCCACACACAAACAGTGAAACAGGGATGCAGCTTGAGCCCCGCTCTCTTCAGCATATATCAATTCATTGGCGAGGAACTAGAACAGTCTGCAGCACCCGGCATCACCTTACTGGAATCTGGAGTCAAATGTCTACTGTTTGCTGATGATCTGAAGCGTATGTTCCCAACCAAAGAGGGCCTACAGCAGCACCTAGATCTTCTGAACAGATTCTGTCAGACCTGGGCCCTAACAGTGAATCTGAGTAAGACGAAAAATGGTGTTCCAAATATGGTCCAGTTGCCAAGACCACAAATACAAATTCCGTATAGACATAGTTGACTTAAAACACACAAAATAATAAACCTACCTCGTCTTAAATATCAGCGCCACAGGTAACTTCCACAAAGCTGTGAACAATCTGAGAAACTTGGCCTTCTGTGCCATCAAACGAAACACACACAATTTGACACCCCAATTAGGATCTGGCAATAAATCAGTGAATGAGTTACAGAACCCATTGCCCTTCATGGTTGTGAGTTCTGGGGTCCGCTCAACAACCAAGAATTCACAAAATGGGAAAAACACCACACTGACACTCTGAATGAAGAATTCTGCAAAAACATCCTCTGTGTACAACATAAAACACCAAATTACATTTTACATTTAATAATAATGCATGCAGAGCAGAAATCCAGCATATAATTGTTAAATTCTACAACCAACTAAAAAGAAGGACTTACCAAACCTTCCATAACAAAGCCATCACCTACAGAGAGATGAACCTGGAGAAGAGTCCCGTAAGCAAGCTGTTCCCGAGGCTCTGTTCACAAACACAAACAGACCCCACAGAGCCCCAGGACAGCAACACAATTAGACCCAACCAAATCATGAGAAAACAAAAAGATAATTACTTGACACACTGGAAAAAAACAGAGCAAACTGTTGACCCTAAAACAGAGAGCACACAGTGGCAGAACACCTGACATTTTGACTGACACAAAATTAATGAAAGCTTTGTCTATGTACACATTCAATGAGCATAGCCTTGCTATTGAGAAAGTTGAAGCCGAACTGGCTCTCAAGAGAAGACAGGCTATGTGCACACTGCCCACAAAATTAGGTGTATTTGTATACAATGTATTAGTAGTAATGTATTAGTATATAATTTACTAATAGTAATGTATAGGTATGCAATGTATTGGTATGTAATGTATTAGTAGTAATGTATTAGTAGTAATGTATTACTATGTAATGTAATAGTAGTAATGTATTAGTATGTAATGTATTAGTAGTAATGTATTAGTAGTAATGTATTACTATATAAAGTATTAGCAGTAATATATTAGCATGCAATGTAATACTATGTAATGTATTAGTAGTAATGTAATAGTAGTAATGTATTAGTATGTAATGTAATAGTAGTAATATATTAGTAGTAATGTATTAGTAGTAATGTATTAGTATGTAATGTAATAGTAGTAATATATTAGAAGTAATGTATTAGTATGTAATGTAATAGTAGTAATGTATTACTATGTAATGTAATAGTAGTAATGTATTAGTATGTAATGTAATAGTAGTAATGTATTAGTAGTAATGTATTAGTAGTAATGTATTACTATGTAATGTAATAGTAGTAATGTATTAGTATGTAATGTAATAGTAGTAATATATTAGTAGTAATGTATTAGTATGTAATGTAATAGTAGTAATGTATTACTATGTAATGTAATAGTAGTAATGTAATAGTAGTAATGTAATAGTATGCAATGTATTACTATGTAATGTATTAGTAGTAATGTAATAGTAGTAATGTAATAGTAGTAATGTAATAGTAGTAATGTAATAGTATGCAATGTATTACTATGTAATGTATTAGTAGTAATGTAATAGTAGTAATGTATTAGTATGTTATGTAATAGTAGCAATGTATTACTATGTAATGTATTAGTAGTAATGTAATAGTAGTAATGTATTAGTAGTAATGTATTAGTAGTAATGTAATAGTAGTAATGTATTAGTATGCAATGTATTACTATGTAATGTATTAGTAGTAATGTAATAGTAGTAATGTATTAGTATATAATGTAATAGTAGTAATGTATTAGTATGCAATGTATTACTATGTAATGTAATAGTAGTAATATATTAGTAGTAATGTAATAGTATGTTATGTAATAGTAGCAATGTATTACTATGTAATGTATTAGTAGTAATGTAATAGTAGTAATGTATTAGTAGTAATGTATTAGTAGTAATGTAATAGTAGTAATGTATTAGTATGCAATGTATTACTATGTAATGTAATAGTAGTAATATATTAGTAGTAATGTAATAGTATGTTATTTAATGTAGCAATGTATTACTATGTAATGTATTAGTAGTAATGTAATAGTAGTAATGTATTAGTAGTAATGTATTAGTAGTAATGTAATAGTAGTAATGTATTAGTATGCAATGTATTACTATGTAATGTAATAGTAGTAATATATTAGTAGTAATGTAATAGTATGTTATTTAATGTAGCAATGTATTACTATGTAATGTATTAGTAGTAATGTAATAGTAGTAATGTATTAGTAGTAATGTATTAGTAGTAATGTAATAGTAGTAATGTATTAGTATGCAATGTATTACTATGTAATGTATTAGTAGTAATGTAATAGTAGTAATGTATTAGTATGCAATGTATTACTATGTAATGTATTAGTAGTAATGTATTAGTAGTAATGTATTAGTAGTAATGTAATAGTAGTAATGTATTAGTATGCAATGTATTACTATGTAATGTATTAGTAGTAATGTAATAGTAGTAATGTATTAGTAGTAATGTAATAGTAGTAATGTATTAGTATGCAATGTATTACTATGTAATGTATTAGTAGTAATGTAATAGTAGTAAGGTATTAGTATGTTATGTAATAGTAGCAATGTATTACTATGTAATGTATTAGTAGTAATGTAATAGTAGTAATGTATTAGTAGTAATGTAATAGTAGTAATGTATTAGTATGCAATGTATTACTATGTAATGTATTAGTAGTAATGTAATAGTAGTAATGTATTAGTAGTAATGTAATAGTAGTAATGTATTAGTAGTAATGTAATAGTAGTAATATATTAGTATGCAATGTATTACTATGTAATGTATTAGTAGTAATGTAATAGTAGTAATGTATTAGTAGTAATGTAATAGTAGTAATGTATTAGTATGCAATGTATTACTATGTAATGTATTAGTAGTAATGTAATAGTAGTAATGTATTAGTAGTAATGTAATAGTAGTAATGTATTATTATGCAATGTATTACTATGTAATGTATTAGTAGTAATGTAATAGTAGTAATGTATTAGTATGTAATGTAATAGTAGTAATGTATTAGTATGTAATGTAATAGCAGTAATATATTAGTTGTAATGTATTAGTATGTAATGTAATAGCAGTAATGTATTACTATGTAATGTAATAGCAGTAATGTATTATTATGTAATGTAATAGTAGTAATGTATTACTATGTAATGTAATAGTAGTAATGTATTACTATGTAATGTAATAGTAGTAATGTATTACTATGTAATGTAAGAGTAGTAATGTATTACTATGTAATGTATTAGTAGTAATGTATTAGTAGTAATGTATTAGTATGTAATGTAATAGCAGTAATATATTAGTAGTAATGTATTAGTATGTAATGTAATAGCAGTAATGTATTACTATGTAATGTAATAGCAGTAATGTATTATTATGTAATGTAATAGTAGTAATGTATTACTATGTAATGTAATAGTAGTAATGTATTACTATGTAATGTAATAGTAGTAATGTATTACTATGTAATGTAATAGTAGTAATGTATTACTATGTAATGTAATAGTAGTAATGTATTACTATGTAATGTAATAGTAGTAATGTATTACTATGTAATGTAATAGTAGTAATGTATTACTATGTAATGTAATAGTAGTAACGTATTACTATGTAATGTAATAGCAGTAATGTATTACTATGTAATGTAATAGTAGTAATTATTACTATGTAATGTAATAGTAGTAATGTAATAGTAGTAATGTAATAGTAGTAATGCAATAGTAGTAATGCATTAGTAATAATGTAATAGCAGTAATTATTACTATGTAATGTAATAGTAGTAATGTAATAGTAGTAATGTATTACTATGTAATGTAATAGTACTAATGTATTACTATGTAATGTATTACTATGTAATGTAATAGTAGTAATGTATTAGTATGTAATTTAGTACTATTTTTTTTATATTTCTTTATTTCTGTATTTCTGTAGGCTCGTTGAGAACAAGTTCTCATTTGCAACTGCGACCTGGCCAAGATAAAGCATAGCAATTCGACACATACAACAACAAAGAGTTACACATGGAATAAACAAAACATAGTCAATAATACAGTAGAACAAAGAAAACAAAAGTCTATATACAGTGAGTGCAAATGAGGTAAGATAAGAGAGTTAAGGCAATACATAGGCCATGGTGGTGAAGTAATTACAATATGGCAATTAAACACTGGAATGGTAGATGTGCAGAAGATTAATGTGCAAGTAGAGATACTGGGGTGCAAAGGAGCAAGATAAATGAATAAATACTGTATGGGGATGAGGTAGGTAGATAGATGGGCTGTTTACAGATGAGCTATGTACAGGTGCAGTGATCTGTGAGCTGCTCTGACAGCTGGTGCTTAAAGCTAGTAAGGGAGATATGAGTCTCCAGCTTCAGAGATGTTTGCAGTTCGTCCCAGTCATTGGCAGCAGAGAACTGGAAGGAAAGACGACCAACGAAGGAATTGGCTTTGGGGGTGACCAGTGAGATATACCTGCTGGAGTGTGGCGGCAGGGTAGCCCAGTGGTTAGAGCGTTGGACTAGTGACCAGAAGGTTGTAAGATCAAATCCCCGAGCTGACAAGGTACAAACAAATCTGTCATTCTGCCCCTGAACAGGCAGTTAACCCACTGTTCCTAGGCCGTCATTGAATATAAGAATTTGTTCTTCAACTGACTTGCCTAGTTAAATAAACGTTAAAAAATAGACTTCAGGAATACTAATTGGTTGAAATGTTGTGCTTGTCTTCCAATTTGTTACTTAGAGAGAACTTGTTAAATCCTCACTTATTCCGCTGTAACAATGAGTGATCATGTTTCTCACTTACCAGCATAGTTTTGACCTATAATATTGCAACCCAGAAGGAATAAATATTGCCGCTGTTTTTCAGCAGAAACTTTTTGGTCCTGCTTTTTTCTCCCTATTCTGCGCTTATACCTCTTTGATCGAACAAACTTCCATAACCCATTTTTATATATCAGCCAAGCCCAGTTCTCCCGGCCTTCATTAGGATTTTGACAACTGTTCACCATCTCAGCTAATCTGCCAGGTAGCATTAAAAACAGGAAGCGCGTGTGTGTGTGTGTGTGTGTGTGTGTGTGTGTGTGTGTGTGTGTGTGTGTGTGTGTGTGTGTGTGTGTGTGTGTGTGTGTGTGTGTGTGTGTGTGTGTGTGTGTGTGTGTGTGTGTGTGTGTGTGTGTGTGTGTGTGTGTGTGTGTGTGTGTGTGTGTGTGTGTGTGTGTGTGATATCAGCCGGACCAGCTGGGCTCTGCGGAAGCTGAGAGAGACAGATATAAAATAAAGAGTGTCAGCATGTAGCCTGTGAGGTGCTAATACCACACTAGCAGTACAAACTACCTGAGACATATTAATTATGCCCTTGTTACATCTGCCACACAGAGGCAGTTATTCTTCATGTGCAAGTGCATCGATTCATATAAACCCAAACAATCTAATCCTGCTCAAAATGTGGTCGGTCTGTCTGGTGGGTAGAGTGTCTGGGATGTGGGGGGGTCTGTCTGGTGGGTATAGTGTCTGGGATGTGGGGGGGGGTCTGTCTGGTGGATAGAGTGTCTGGGATGTGGGGGGTCTGGAGGGTAGAGTGTCTGGGATGGGGGGGGGGTCTGTCTGGTGGGTAGAGTGTCTGGGATGTGGGGGGGGTCTGTCTGGTGGGTAGAGTGTCTGGGATGTGGGGGGGTCTGTCTGGTGGGTAGAGTGTCTGGGATGTGGGGGGTCTGTCTGGAGGGTAGAGTGTCTGGGATGTGGGGGGTCTGTCTGGTGGGTAGAGTGTCTGGGATGTGGGGGGTCTGTCTGGTGGGTAGAGTGTCTGGGATGTGGGGGGGGGTCTGTCTGGAGGGTAGAGTGTCTGGGATGTGGGGGGGTCTGTCTGGTGGGTAGAGTGTCTGGGATGTGGGGGGGGGTCTGTCTGGTGGGTAGAGTGTCTGGGATGTGGGGGGTCTGTCTGGTGGGTAGAGTGTCTGGGATGGGGGGGTCTGTCTGGTGGGTAGAGTGTCTGGGATGTGGGGGTCTGTCTGGTGGGTAGAGTGTCTGGGATGTGGGGGGGTCTGTCTGGTGGGTAGAGTGTCTGGGATGTGGGGGGGTCTGTCTGGTGGGTAGAGTGTCTGGGATGTGGGGGGGTCTGTCTGGTGGGTAGAGTGTCTGGGATGTGGGGGGGGTCTGTCTGGTGGATAGAGTGTCTGGGATGTGGGGGGGTCTGTCTGGTGGGTAGAGTGTCTGGGATGTGGGGGTCTGTCTGGTGGGTAGAGTGTCTGGGATGTGGGGGGTCTGTCTGGTGGGTAGAGTGTCTGGGATACGGGGGGGGTCTGTCTGGTGGGTAGAGTGTCTGGGATGTGGGGGGGTCTGTCTGGTGGGTAGAGTGTCTGGGATGGGGGGGTCTGTCTGGTGGGTAGAGTGTCTGGGATGTGGGGGGGTCTGTCTGGTGGATAGAGTGTCTGGGATGGGGGTCTGTCTGGTGGGTAGAGTGTCTGGGATGTGGGGGGGTCTGTCTGGTGGGTAGAGTGTCTGGGATGTGGGGGGGGTCTGTCTGGTGGGTAGAGTGTCTGGGATGGGGGGGTCTGTCTGGTGGGTAGAGTGTCTGGGATGTGGGGGGGGGGTCTGTCTGGTGGGTAGAGTGTCTGGGATGTGGGGGGGGTCTGTCTGGTGGGTAGAGTGTCTGGGATGTGGGGGGGTCTGTCTGGTGGGTAGATGTCTGGGATGTGGGGGGGAGCTGTCTGGTGGGTAATGTCTGGGATGTGGGGGGGTCTGTCTGGTGGGTAGAGTTTCTGGGATGTGGAACTGTCTGGTGGGTGCATGTCTGGGATGTGGGGGTGTCTGTCTGGTGGGTTAGTGTCTGGGATGTGGGGGGTCTGTCTGGTGGGTCATGAGAATGTCTGGGATGTGGGGGGGTCTGTCTGGTGGGTCACAGTGTCTGGGATGCAGGAGATCTGTCTGGTGGGTAGAGTGTCTGGGATGCAGAGCATGTCCTGGGGGCAGCCATTCCGTAATCAGTGTCTGGGTTGTTCTTTGTACCCGCCATCATGACACAGAGCATCTCAACAAATCCCTCCGATTATATCTTAGTCAGTCTGAAGCAACTCCTGACTGGAACAGAACCTGCCTGCATGTCTGTGTGTCTGTGTGTCTTATTCATTTATGTTGTCTGGTCTCTGTCTGTTTTGTCATGAGAATGTCTGTGATGTGGAACTTGTCTCACAGGATCACACAACCGCAGCAGGAGATCACAATCTCAAAGCAGAGCATTACCTGCCAGCAGCCATTCCGTAAATCATTTAGTCGCCGGGGTGGCGTTGTACCGTTTGTTTAATGTACAGTCCCAAATATGTGGCTCTCTGACGAGAGCGAGGACGGTTTGCGCGACTGTGTGTGTGTTTGTGTGTGTGTGTGTTTGTGTGTGTGTGCGCGTGCGTGCGTGCGTACGTGCGTGCGTGTGTGTCTGTCTCTGACTCTTGTCTTTGACTCTGTGGCGAGGAGGGTTTCCCTCGACCGACAGACAGAATTTTTTTCCAAAGATTATTAGCATCCTGACTGACGAATGTGTTGAGTTGATGCTGGCTACCAAAGCAAATACACCACCTTCCGATGCTGTAGATAAGGACCAATGGATGTATATGGAGGAGTCAATGTTGTTTTGTTTGATGATCTAGTAATGAAAGACAAATCACCACCACTAAAAAAGTATCATAATGGACATGTTGTGCTATAACAACTCCTATGCTATTTAAGACATGTTTTAATCCACTCTAGATCAATAACATTATTGTCCAGTAGTGCTAATTCCTGCTGAAAGAATCTGGCAGGTAAGAGGTTAAACAGTCTGGCAGGTAAGGGGTTAAACTGTCTGGCAGGTAAGAGGTTAAACAGTCTGGCAGGTTAAGGGTTAAACAATCTGGCAGGTAAGGGGTTAAACAATCTGGCAGGTTAAGTGTTAAACAATCTGGCAGGGAGGGGGTTAAACAATCTGGCAGGTAAGGGTTTAAACAATCTGGCAGGTAAAATATTAAACTATCTGGCAGGAAAAGGGTTAAGCAGTTTGTGAGATAAAAGGTTAAATGTTCACAGTACTAAGTGAGTCAGCAGTTTAAGCTGCATCTAATGTCAACAACCCTCCTGTTCCCGAGTATAAGTCTGCTGATCCTGTTAGGCCTCTTCTACCCTGGCCAAAGGGTTATGACTAGTTTCTAGGCCTCTTCTACCCTGGCCAAAGGGTTATGACTAGTTTCTAGGCCTCTTCTACCCTGGCCAAAGGGTTATAACTAGTTTCTAGGCCTCTTCTACCCTGGCCAAGGGTTATGACTAGTTTCTAGGCCTCTTCTACCCTGGCCAAAGGGTTATGAATAGTTTCTAGGCCTCTTCTACCCTGGCCAAAGGGTTATGACTAGTTTCTAGGCCTCTTCTACCCTGGCCAAAGGGTTATGACTAGTTTCTAGGCCTCTTCTACCCTGGCCAAAGGGTTATAACTAGTTTCTAGGCCTCTTCTACCCTGGCCGAAGGGTTATAACTAGTTACTAGGCCTCTTCTACCCTGGCCCCTGAAAGGGTTATGACTAGTTTCTAGGCCTCTTCTACCCTGGCCAAAGGGTTATGACTAGTTTCTAGGCCTCTTCTACCCTGGCCAAAGGGTTATGACTAGTTTCTAGGCCTCTTCTACCCTGGCCAAAGGGTTATGACTAGTTTCTAGGCCTCTTCTACCCTGGCCAAAGGGTTATGACTAGTTTCTAGGCCTCTTCTACCCTGGCCAAAGGGTTATGACTAGTTTCTAGGCCTCTTCTACCCTGGCCGAAGGGTTATAACTAGTTTCTAGGCCTCTTCTACCCTGGCCGAAGGGTTATAACTAGTTACTAGGCCTCTTCTACCCTGGCCGAAGGGTTATGACTAGTTTCTAGGCCTCTTCTACCCTGGCCAAAGGGTTATGACTAGTTTCTAGGCCTCTTCTACCCTGGCCAAAGGGTTATGACTAGTTTCTAGGCCTCTTCTACCCTGGCCAAAGGGTTATGACTAGTTTCTAGGCCTCTTCTACCCTGGCCAAAGGGTTATGACTAGTTTCTAGGCCTCTTCTACCCTGGCCAAAGGGTTATGACTAGTTTCTAGGCATCTTCTACCCTGGCCAAAGGGTTATGACTAGTTTCTAGGCCTCTTCTACCCTGGCCGAAGGGTTATGACTAGTTTCTAGGCCTCTTCTACCCTGGCCAAAGGGTTATGACTAGTTTCTAGGCCTCTTCTACCCTGGCCGAAGGGTTATAACTAGTTTCTAGGCCTCTTCTACCCTGGCCAAAGGGTTTGACTAGTTTCTAGGCCTCTTCTACCCTGGCCAAAGGGTTATAACTAGTTTCTAGGCATCTTCTACCCTGGCCAAAGGGTTATGACTAGTTTCTAGGCCTCTTCTACCCTGGCCAAAGGGTTATAACTAGTTTCTAGGCCTCTTCTACCCTGGCCAAAGGGTTATAACTAGTTAGAATGCCTCTTCTACCCTGGCTAAAGGGTTATAACTAGTTAGTAGGCCTCTTCTACCCTGGCTAAAGGGTTACAGCTAGTTAGAATGCCTCTTCTACCCTGGCCAATGGGTTATAACTAGTTCTAGGCCTCTTCTACCCTGGCCAAAGGGTTATAACTAGTTTCTAGGCCTCTTCTACCCTGGCCAAATTGTTATAACTAGTTTCTAGGCCTCTTCTACCCTGGCCAAAGGGTTATAACTAGTTTCTAGGCCTCTTCTACCCTGGCCGAAGGGTTATGACTAGTTTCTAGGCCTCTTCTACCCTGGCCAAGGGTTATAACTAGTTTCTAGGCCTCTTCTACCCTGGCCGAAGGGTTATAACTAGTTACTAGGCCTCTTCTACCCTGGCCAAAGGGTTATGACTAGTTTCTAGGCCTCTTCTACCCTGGCTGAAGGGTTATGACTAGTTTCTAGGCCTCTTCTACCCTGGCCGAAGGGTTATAACTAGTTTCTAGTCCTCTTCTACCCTGGCCGAAGGGTTACAACTAGTTTCTAGGCCTCTTCTACCCTGGCCAAAGGGTTATGACTAGTTAGTAGGCCTCTTCTACCCTGGCCAAAGGGTTATGACTAGTTAGTAGGCCTCTTCTACCCTGGCCGAAGGGTTATAACTAGTTAGTAGGCCTCTTCTACCCTGGCCAAAGGGTTATGACTAGTTAGTAGGCCTCTTCTACCCTGGCCGAAGGGTTATAACTAGTTAGTAGGCCTCTTCTACCCTGGCCAAAGGGTTATGACTAGTTTCTAGGCATCTTCTACCCTGGCTAAAGGGTTATAACTAGTTAGTAGGTCTCTTCTACCCTGGCCAAAGGGTTACAGCTAGTTAGTAGGCCTCTTCTACCTTGGCCAAAGGGTTACAACTAGTTAGCAGGTCTCTTCTACCCTGGCCAAAGGGTTACAGCTATTTAGAATGCCTCTTCTACCCTGGCTAAAGGGTTACAGATAGTTAGTAGGTCTCTTCTACCCTGGCCAAAGGACTACAACTAGTTAGTTGGCCACTTCTACCCTGGCTAAAGGGTTACAACTAGTTAGCAGGTCTCTTCTACCCTGGCTAAAGGGTTAAAGCTAGTTAGTAGGCCTCTTCTACCCTGGCCAAAGGGTTACAGCTAGTTAGTTCAACAACAATCACAGCTTTAGTAACCAGTTAATCAGGTGTAAGTTCTTTACCTGTATTCCACATTAAGATATGTGACAGAACTTCACGAAGGACTGCAGATGCTGTTCCAGCCTTTCCTTGCATACCTATTCTACCTTGGCCAAAGGGTTATAACTCCATCAACCTGCATTCAATACCTGGCCTTATAGAAACCCGAGCTAAAGGTAATGGCTTGTGTTTCTTCCTGGGAGTTACAGCTAGTTAGGCCTCTTCTACATGCAAAGGGTTAAAACGTCTACATGCAACAGTACCCTGGCCAGATGCAACAGTTACGGCCTCTTCATGCAAAGTACGTTATACATGCAACAGTACGTCTACATGCAACAGTTACATCTCTTCTACATGGAACAGTACATCTACATGCAACAGTACATGCTGTTCCTAGAGGCAGCACATCCTGGCTGTTCCTAGAGGCATCATCCTGGCTGTTCCTAGAGGCAGCGCATCCTGGCTGTTCCTAGAGGCAGCACATCCTGACTGTTCCTAGAGGCAGCTCATCCCCCTGGCCAGTCCTAGAGGCAGCAAATCATGGCTGTTCCTAGAGGCAGCACATCCTGGCTGTTCCTAGAGGCAGTACACCCTGGCTGTTCCTAGAGGCAGCACATCCTGGCTGTTCCTAGAGGCAGTACATCCTGCCTGTTCATGCTAGAGGCAGTACATCCTGGCTGTTCATCTAGAGTCAGCACATCCATGCTGTTCCTAGAGGCAGCACATCCTGGCTGTTCCTAGAGGCAGCACATCCTGGCTGTTCCTAGAGGCAGCATCCTGGCTGTTCCTAGAGGCAGCACATCCTGGCTGTTCCTAGAGGCAGCGCATCCTGGCTGTTTCTAGAGGCAGCACATCCTGGCTGTTCCTAGAGGCAGCACATCCTGGCTGTTCCTAGAGGCAGCACATCCTGGCTGTTCCTAGAGGCAGCACATCCTGGATGTTCCTAGAGGCAGCACATCCTGGCTGTTCCTAGAGGCAGCACATCCTGGCTGTTCCTAGAGACAGTACACCCTGGCTGTTCCTAGATGCAGTACATCCTGGCTGTTCCTAGAGTCAGCACATCCTGGCTGTTCCTATAGGCAGCTAATCCTGGCTGTTCCTAGAGTCAGCACATCCTGGCTGTTCCTAGAGTCAGCACATCCTGGCTGTTCCTAGAGGCAGCTCATCCTGGCTGTTCCTAGAGGCAGTACATCCTGGCTGTTCCTAGAGGCAGCACATCCTGGCTGTTCCTAGAGGCAGCACATCCTGGCTGTTCCTAGAGGCAGCACATCCTGGCTGTTCCTAGAGGCAGCACATCCTGGCTGTTCCTAGAGGCAGCTCATCCTGGCTGTTCCTAGAGGCAGCAAATCATGGCTGTTCCTAGAGGCAGCTCATCCTGGCCATTCCTAGAGGCAGCAAATCATGGCTGTTCCTAGAGGCAGCACATCCTGGCTGTTCCTAGAGGCAGTACACCCTGGCTGTTCCTAGAGGCAGCACATCCTGGCTGTTCCTAGAGGCAGTACATCCTGCCTGTTCCTAGAGGCAGTACATCCTGGCTGTTCCTAGAGTCAGCACATCCTGGCTGTTCCTAGAGGCAGTACATCCTGGCTGTTCCTAGAGGCAGTACATCCTGGCTGTTCCTAGAGGCAGTACATCCTGGCTGTTCCTAGAGGCAGCAGATCCTGGCTGTTCCTAGAGGCAGCACATCCTGGCTGTTCCTAGAGGCAGTACATCCTGGCTGTTCCTAGAGGCAGCAGATCCTGGCTGTTCCTAGAGACAGCACATCCTGGCTGTTCCTAGAGGCAGCACATCCTGGCTGTTCCTAGAGGCAGCACATCCTGGATGTTCCTAGAGGCAGCACATCCTGGCTGTTCCTAGAGGCAGCACATCCTGGCTGTTCCTAGAGACAGTACACATCCTGGCTGTTCCTAGAGGCAGTACATCCTGGATGTTCCTAGAGTCAGCACATCCTGGCTGTTCCTAGAGGCAGCTAATCCTGGCTGTTCCTAGAGTCAGCACATCCTGGCTGTTCCTAGAGTCAGCACATCCTGGCTGTTCCTAGAGGCAGCTCTTCCTGGCTGTTCCTAGAGGCAGTACATCCTGGCTGTTCCTAGAGTCAGCACATCCTGGCTGGTCCTAGAGTCAGCACATCCTGGCTGGTCCTAGAGGCAGCACATCCTGGCTGGTCCTAGAGGCAGCACATCCTGGCTGTTCCTAGAGTCAGCACATCCTGGCTGTTCCTAGAGTCAGCACATCCTGGCTGTTCCTAGAGGCAGCTCATCCTGGCTGTTCCTAGAGGCAGCACATCCTGGCTGTTCCTAGAGACAGTACACCCTGGCTGTTCCTAGAGGCAGTACATCCTGGCTGTTCCTAGAGTCAGCACATCCTGGCTGTTCCTATAGGCAGCTAATCCTGGCTGTTCCTAGAGTCAGCACATCCTGGCTGTTCCTAGAGTCAGCACATCCTGGCTGTTCCTAGAGGCAGCTCATCCTGGCTGTTCCTAGAGGCAGTACATCCTGGCTGTTCCTAGAGGCAGCACATCCTGGCTGTTCCTAGAGGCAGCAAATCCTGGCTGTTCCTAGAGGCAGCACATCCTGGCTGTTCCTAGAGGCAGCACATCCTGGCTGTTCCTAGAGGCAGCACATCCTGGCTGTTCCTAGAGGCAGCGCATCCTGGCTGTTCCTAGAGGCAGCACATCCTGGCTGTTCCTAGAGGCAGCTCATCCTGGCCATTCCTAGAGGCAGCAAATCATGGCTGTTCCTAGAGGCAGTACATCCTGCCTGTTCCTAGAGGCAGTACATCCTGGCTGTTCCTATAGGCAGTACATCCTGGCTGTTCCTAGAGGCAGCAGATCCTGGCTGTTCCTAGAGGCAGCACATCATGGCTGTTCCTAGAGGCAGGGCATCCTGGCTGTTCCTAGAGGCAGCAGATCCTGGCTGTTCCTAGAGGCAGCACATCCTGGCTGTTCCTAGAGGCAGCACATCCTGGCTGTTCCTAGAGGCAGCACATCCTGATGTTCCTAGAGGCAGCACATCCTGGCTGTTCCTAGAGGCAGCACATCCTGGCTGTTCCTAGAGACAGTACACCCTGGCTGTTCCTAGAGACAGTACATCCTGGCTGTTCCTAGAGTCAGCACATCCTGGCTGTTCCTAGAGGCAGCTAATCCTGGCTGTTCCTAGAGTCAGCACATCCTGGCTGTTCCTAGAGTCAGCACATCCTGGCTGTTCCTAGAGGCAGCTCATCCTGGCTGTTCCTAGAGGCAGTACATCCTGGCTGTTCCTAGAGTCAGCACATCCTGGCTGGTCCTAGAGTCAGCACATCCTGGCTGGTCCTAGAGGCAGCACATCCTGGCTGGTCCTAGAGGCAGCACATCCTGGCTGTTCCTAGAGTCAGCGCATCCTGGCTGTTCCTAGAGGCAGTACATCCTGGCTGTTCCTAGAGTCAGCACATCCTGGCTGGTCCTAGAGGCAGCACATCCTGGCTGTTCCTAGAGTCAGCACATCCTGGCTGGTCCTAGAGGCAGCACATCCTGGCTGTTCCTAGAGTCAGCACATCCTGGCTGGTCCTAGAGGCAGCACATCCTGGCTGTTCCTAGAGGCAGTACACCCTGGCTGTTCCTAGAGGCAGTACATCCTGGCCGGTCCTAGAGTCAGTACATCCTGGCTGTTCCTAGAGGCAGCACATCCTGGCTGTT
>NW_027008761.1:40000-47500 GCF_036934945.1 Oncorhynchus masou masou
TAGACACCAGTAGACAGGTATGGTAGACACCAGAAGCCAGGTATGATAGACACCAGTAGACAGGTAGGGTAGACACCAGAAGACAGGTCTTGTAGACACCAGAAGACAGGTAGACAACAGAAGACAGGTTTGTGGACATCCCATGTCCAAAGGACAGATATAATGAACTGACATGGAGGCCTGATCTAATGAACTGACATGGAGGCCTGATCTAATGTTCTGACATGGAGGCCTGATCTAATGAACTGACATGGAGGCCTGATCTAATGAACTGACATGGAGGCCTGATCTAATGAACTGACATGGAGGCCTGATCTAATGAACTGACATGGAGGCCTGATCTAATGAACTGACATGGAGGCCTGATCTAATGAACTGACATGGAGGCCTGATCTAATGTTCTGACATGGAGGCCTGATCTAATGAACTGACATGGAGGCCTGATCTAATGTTCTGACATGGAGGCCTGATCTAATGAACTGACATGGAGGCCTGATCTAATGAACTGACATGGAGGCCTGATCTAATGAACTGACATGGAGGCCTGATCTAATGAACTGACATGGAGGCCTGATCTAATGAACTGACATGGAGGCCTGATCTAATGAACTGACATGGAGGCCTGATCTAATGAACTGACATGGAGGCCTGATCTAATGATCTACAAGTTCCAAACCTCAGCTGTTCATCCACCGTCAGTGACCTTTTCTTTTTCGATCTTCCCTCCATTGATCTGCCCCGTTGGCAGTGTAGTGTGGTAAGTTGCCTCTCTGCGCTGAGGTGGCGCCGTCCCCCACAAAATCAAACATGGCTGCCATTGCTTGGTGTTGTCACTCTCAGTGGCATTGAGCGGGTGCCAGCGGCGGGCATTCCTTCACCGGAGTTAGCATTCAGTCTGCATAGGGCAAGTCAAGCAGGCTTTAGTGTCCCACCCAACCAGAGTCACCACTCTGTGGTGGGGGATACAAATGTGGCGAGTCAATGAAAGTCTCTCTCACACTCACTCACACACACACACACACACACACACACACACACACACACACACACACACACACACACACACACACACACACACACACACACACACACACAACACACACACACACACACACACTCAGACAGTCAGACACACACACACACACACAAACACACTCACACACACACACAATCACTTAGTTAGAAAGCACCATTCAGGGACACATTTAGTGAGTTAGACAGGGGCTTTCAAAGAAATATATTTGGAAAGAGTCACATGGTTGCACATCCACAGAATGGAGGAACGTGCCCTCATTCCCCAATGGCATGCCAAATTCTCTATTGGTGTCTGAGCTTTTCCATGTGATTCGTGTTCACCAGAATTAAATGACATCATGTTCACCACTATCCGATGACATCATGTTCACCACCATCCGATGACATCATGTTCACCACTATCCGATGACATCATGTTCACCACTATTCGATGACATCATGTTCACCACTATCCGATGACATCATGTTCACCACTATCCGATGACATCATGTTCACCACTATCCGATGACATCATGTTCATCACTATTTAATAACATCGTGTTCACCACTATCCGATGACATCATGTTCACCACTATCTGATGACATCATGTTCACCACTATCCGATGACATCATGTTCACCACTATCTGATGACATCATGTTCACCACTATCCGATGACATCATGTTCACCACTATCCGATGACATCATGTTCACCACTATCCGATGACGTCATGTTCACCACTATCCAATGACGTCATGTTCACCACTATCCGATGACATCATGTTCACCACTGTCCGATGACATCATGTTCACCATTATCCGATGACGTCATAGCGACGTTATAAGATTGCAACTGTAAAAAAGTCAAACGCTTGAGCTGATGCACACCCCAAAATGTGATGCGGACTAACAGACCATAAACTGCAGAAAAATAAAGAAATCAACCATGAAGCGTTGGTTATTAAGTTTATCAATTGGTTATGAAGCATGAATATGCCCTTGTAACGTTTCAGTGAGCTGTCATTACATGAAGAGACATCCGATGTTTAAAATGAAATATCGTTGGAATGTTCATCCTAACATTCACTAAAACATTGTGCACATTGGGAAAATGTTCTAATAACACAACAACACTCAATGTGTGTTGATGATTATAGAATATTTGTATAAAACCATTTGCCTGATGTTGCAAATACATTCCTGTAAGATATTTAATCTGTTCTTTGAAAGTTCCCAGAATGTTTCTTTAGTTGGGTTAACATTGTGGGAGTCAAGAAAGGAGAGATATATTTACAAAACACAAAATCTGGGTCAAGAAAGGAGATATATATTTACAAAACACAAAATCTTTGACGGGGGTGTGGGCCACAAGAAATCTGGACTCAGCAGTTTCTCACTGGTCTGTTTACCCACATGTGCAAAATTCTTCAAGCTCTGTCAAATTGGTTGTTGATCATTGATAGAAGACCCTTATCAGGTATTGACTTTTTTTCCCAAGTAAATTTATGTCAAAACTGTAACTCGGCCATTCAGGAATATTCACTGTCTTCTCTGGAAGCAACTTCAGTGTAGATTTGACCTTGTATTTTAAGTTATTGTCCTGCTGAAAGGTGAACCCATCTCCCAGTGTCTGGTGGAAAGCAGACTGAACTAGGTTTTCCACTAGGATTTTTCCTGTGCTTATCTCCATTACATGTCTTTTTTATCCTTAAACACTCACTAGTCCTTGCCGGTGACAAGCATACCCATAACATGATGCAGCCTCCACTATGCTTGAAAATATAAAGAGTCAGTATTGTGATGTATTGGAACATAACACTTTCTTCTTAGGACAAAAAAAATGTAATTGATTGACCACAATTTTTGCAGTATTACGTTAGTGCCTTGTTGCGAACAAAATGCATGTTTTGAAATACTTCACTCTGTCAATTAGGTTAGTATTGCAGAGTAACTACTGTGTCTTTGATGCATCCTTAGTTTTCTCCTATCACAGCCATTAAAATCTGTAACTGTTTAAAGTCACCATTGTCCTCATGGTGAAATCCCTGAGGCGTTTCCTTCTTCTCCGACAACTGAGTTAGAAAGGACGCCTGTGTCTTTGTAGTGACTGGGTGTATTGATACACCATACACCATACACCAAGTGTAATTAATAACTTCCCCATGCTCAACGGGATATTGAATGTCTTTTAATAACCATGTACCAATATGTGCCATTCTTTGCATTGAAAAACCTCGCTGGTCTTTGTGGTTGAATCTGTGTTTGAAATGTACTGCTTGACTGAGGGACTTTACAGATAATTGTATGTGTGGGGTACAGAGATGAGGTAGTAATACAAAAATCATGTCAACACAATTATTGCCCACAGAGTGAATCCCATGCAACTTATTATTTGACTTGTTAAGCACATTCTTACTCCTGAATATATTTAGGCTTGTCATAACAAAGAGGTTGAATACTTATTGACTCAAGACATTTCACCATTTCATTTTTTATTAATCTGTAAACATTTAGAAAAACATAATTCCATTTTTGACAGAATGAGGTATGTTTGTAGGAAACAAAAACAATACCCCATAATGTCAAAGTGGAATTATGTTTTCAAAATGTTTACAAAAAAATCTAAATGTAATCGATTTTACTGTGAATTCAGGCAGTAACACAACAAAATCTGAAAAAGTCAAGCTGTCTGAATGCTTTCTGAAGGCACTGTATTTGTTCATTATTATTATTCATCCAAGTGCTTTCAAAAGTGGGGGCATGTGGCGCATCCCTGATATAGAGACACATTGCATTTCAACTTACTCATACAAACACAACTACAACCTGGACATGTGGGGTTTGAACCTACAATGTTGGCTCCCAAGCTAGGTCCTCTGCAACACCAGGGAGGCTTTCTTTCTTCATTGTTCAGTATGGTTGCCGTGGCAGTGTGGTCGCCGTGGCAGTGTGGTCGCCTGTGGCAGTGTGGTCGCTCAGGATTCCCATGCTGCCCTTTTAGCCTCGTTAGACATAACTAACCCAGGGATATCCTGGTAACTGGGTTATTCATCCATCCTCTATATAAGCTGTGCTATTCTGGGACCATATTTAAATACAAGACTCTTGATTTTCAGATCATGAAAGATGAGCCAGCAGCGGGACCACATTAAACATAGGGGCCAGCAGGTAGCCTAGTGGTTAGAGTGGAGGGGCGGCAGGTAGCCTAGTGGTTAGAGTGGAGGGGCGGCAGGTAGCCTAGTGGTTAGAGTGGAGGGGCGGCAGGTAGCCTAGTGGTTAGAGTGGAGGGGCGACAGGTAGACTAGTGGTTAGAGTGGAGGGGCGGCAGGTAGCCTAGTGGTTAGAGTGGAGGGGTGACAGGTAGACTAGTGGTTAGAGTGGAGGGGCGGCAGGTAGCCTAGTGGTTAGAGTGGAGGGGCGACAGGTAGCCTAGTGGTTAGAGTGGAGGGGCGACAGGTAGACTAGTGGTTAGAGTGGAGGGGCGGCAGGTAGCCTGGTGGTTAGAGTGGAGGGGCGGCAGGTAGCCTAGTGGTTAGAGTGGAGGGGCGACAGGTAGCCTAGTGGTTAGAGTGGAGGGGAGGGCGGCAGGTAGCCTAGTGGTTAGAGTGGAGGGGCGGCAGGTAGCCTAGTGGTTAGAGTGGAGGGGCGGCAGGTAGCCTAGTGGTTAGAGTGGAGGGGCGGCAGGTAGCCTAGTGGTTAGAGTGGAGGGCGACAGGTAGCCTAGTGGTTAGAGTGGAGGGGCGGCAGGTAGCCTAGTGGTTAGAGTGGAGGGGCGGCAGGTAGCCTAGTGGTTAGAGTGGAGGGGCGGCAGGTAGCCTAGTGGTTAGAGTGGAGGGGCGGCAGGTAGCCTAGTGGTTAGAGTGGAGGGCGGCAGGTAGCCTAGTGGTTAGAGTGGAGGGGCGGCAGGTAGCCTAGTGGTTAGAGTGGAGGGGCGGCAGGTAGCCTAGTGGTTAGAGTGGAGGGGCGGCAGGTAGCCTAGTGGTTAGAGTGGAGGGGCGACAGGTAGCATAGTGGTTAGAGTGGGGGGGGGGCAGGTAACCTAGTGGTTAGTGTAGAGGGGCGGCAGGTAGCCTAGTAGTTAGAGTGGAGGGGTGACAGGTAGCCTAGTGGTTAGAGTGGAGGGGCGACAGGTAGCATAGTGGTTAGAGTGGAGGGGCGACAGGTAGCCTAGTGGTTAGAGTGGAGGGGCGGCAGGTTGCCTAGTGGTTAGAGTGGAGGGGCGACAGGTAGCCTAGTGGTTAGAGTGGAAGGGCGGCAGGTAGCCTAGTGGTTAGAGTGGAGGGGCGGCAGGTAGCCTAGTGGTTAGAGTGGAGGGGCAGCAGGTAGCCTAGTG
Organism: Oncorhynchus masou masou; assembly: GCF_036934945.1. Lineage (NCBI taxonomy): Eukaryota > Metazoa > Chordata > Actinopteri > Salmoniformes > Salmonidae > Oncorhynchus > Oncorhynchus masou. Next base: position 45,352 of record NW_027008761.1, read on the forward strand.
GTTAGAGTGGAGGGGCGACAGGTAGCTTAGTGGTTAGAGTGGAGGGGCAGCAGGTAGCCTTGTGGTTAGAGTGGAGGGGCGACAGGTAGCTTAGTGGTTAGAGTGGAGGGGCGACAGGTAGTTTAGTGGTTAGAGTGGAGGGGCGACAGGTAGCTTAGTGGTTAGAGTGGAGGGGCGACAGGTAGACTAGTGGTTAGAGTGGAGGGGCGACAGGTAGCCTCGTGGTTAGTGTAGAGGGGCAGCAGGTAGCCTAGTGGTTAGAGTGGAGAGGCGACAGGTAGCCTAGTAGTTAGAGTGGAGGGGCGACAGGTAGCATAGTGGTTAGAGTGGAGGGGCGACAGGTATCATAGTGGTTAGAGTGGGGGGGGGCAGGTAGCCGAGTGGTTAGAGTGGAGGGGCGGCAGGTAGCCTAGTGGTTAGTGTGGAGGGGCGACAGGTAGCATAGTGGTTAGAGTGGGGGGGGGGGCAGGTAGCCGAGTGGTTAGAGTGGAGGCGCGGCAGGTAGCCTAGTGGTTAGAGTGGAGGGGCGACAGGTAGCATAGTGGTTAGAGTGGAGGGGCGACAGGTAACCTAGTGGTTAGAGTGGAGGGGCGGCAGGTAGCCTAGTGGTTAGAGTGGAGGGGCGGCAGGTAGCCTAGTGGTTAGAGTGGAGGGGCGACAGGTAGCATAGTGGTTAGAGTGGAGGGGCGACAGGTAGCATAGTGGTTAGAGTGGGGGGGCAGGTAGCCGAGTGGTTAGAGTGGAGGGGCGGCAGGTAGCCTAGTGGTTAGAGTGGAGGGGCGGCAGGTAGACTAGTGGTTAGAGTTGAGGGGCCAGCAGATAGCCTAGTGGTTAGAGTGGAGGGGCGACAGGTAGCATAGTGGTTAGAGTGGAGGGGAGACAGGTAGCTTAGTGGTTAGAGTGGAGGGGCCAGAAGATAGCCCAGTGGTTTGAGTGGAGGGGCGACAGGTAGCCTAGTGGTTAGAGTGGAGGGGCGGCAGGTAGCCTAGTGGTTAGAGTTGAGGGGCCAGCAGATAGCCTAGTGGTTAGAGTGGAGGGGCGACAGGTAGCCTAGTGGTTAGAGTGGAGGGGCGACAGGTAGCCTAGTGGTTAGTGTAGAGGGGCGGCAGGTAGCCTAGTAGTTATAGTGGAGGGGCGACAGGTAGCCTAGTGGTTAGAGTGGAGGGGCGACAGGTAGCATAGTGGTTAGAGTGGGAGGGGCGGCAGGAAGCCTAGTGGTTAGATTGGAGGGTCGGCAGGTAGCCTAGCTGTTAGAGTGGAGGGGCGGCAGGTAGCCTAGTGGTTAGAGTGGTGGGGCAGCAGGTAGCCTAGTGTTTAGAGTGGAGGGGCGGCAGGTAGCCTAGTGGTTAGAGTGGAGGGGCGACAGTTAGCTTAGTGGTTAGAGTGGAGTGGCGACAGGTAGCCTAGTGGTTAGAGTGGAGGGCGGCAGGTAGCCTAGTGGTTAGAGTGGAGTGGAGGGGCGACAGGAAGACAAGTGGTTAGAGTGGAGGGGCGACAGGTAGCTTAGTGGTTAGATTGGAGGGGCGGCAGGTAGCCTAGTGGTTAGAGTGGAGGGGCGGCAGGTAGCCTAGTGGTTAGAGTGGAGGGGCGGCAGGTAGGTTAGTGGTTAGAGTGGAGGGGCGACAGGTAGCATAGTGGTTAGAGTGGAGGGGCGGCAGGTAGCCTAGTGGTTAGAGTGGAGGGGAGGCAGGCAGCCTAGTGGTTAGAGTGGAGGGGCGACAGGTAGCCTAGTGGTTCGTGTGTAGGGGCGACAGGTTGCCTAGTGGTTAGAGCGTTGGACTAGTAACCAGCAGGTAGCCTAGTGGTTAGAGTGGAGGGGCGACAGGTAGCCTAGTTGTTAGAGTGGAGGGGCGACACGTAGCTTAGTGGTGAGAGTGGAGGGGCGACAGGTAGCCTAGTGGTTAGAGTGGAGGGGCGACAGGTAGCCTAGTGGTTAGATTGGAGTGGCGGCAGGTAGCCTTGTGGTTATAGTGTAGGGGTGGCAGGTAGCCTAGTGGTTAGAGTGGAGTGGCGACAGGTAGCCTAGTGGTTAGAGTGTTGGACTAGTGACCAGCAGGTAGTCTCGTTGGTAGTTTTTTGGACTAGCGACCAGCAGGTAGCCTAGTGGTTAGAGCGTTGGACTAGTGACCAGCAGGTTGCCTCGTGGTTA
>NW_027008761.1:55000-74943 GCF_036934945.1 Oncorhynchus masou masou
AGTCTCCAGATCTCAACCCCATAGAAAATCTTTGGAGGGAGTTGAAAGTCCATGTTGCCCAGCAACAGCCCCAAAACATCACTGCTCTAGAGGAGATCTGCATGGAGGAATGGGCTAAAATACCAGCAACAGTGTGTGAAAACCTTGTGAAGAATTACAGAAAACGTTTGACCTCAGTCATTGCCAACAAAGGGTATATAACAAAGTATTGAGATAAGCTTTTGTTATTGACCAAATACTTATTTTCCACCATAATTTGCAAATAAATTCATAAAAATCCTACAATGTGAGTTTCTGAATTTTTGTTCTCATTTTGTCTGTCATAGTTGAAGTGTACCTATGATATAAATTACAGACCTCCCTCATCTTTTTAAGTGGGAGAACTTGCACAATTGGTGGCTGACTAAATACTTTTTGTCCCACTGTATATTCAGTAAAGATCTATGGGATGGGTGGGGCTGGGAACTGACTGAGGTTCAATATGCATAAATGAGAGGAGTGATCTATCAGGGTTGTCACTGAGCAGGAAATTTGTTATTGTAGAGTTCACTTTTCTATTCCACATTATTCACCAACTCTATTCCATATGATTCTCCATTCTATTCCATATGATTCTCTATTCTATTCCATATGATTCTCTATTCTATTCCATATGATTCTCTATTCTATTCTATATGATTCTCTATTCTATTCCATATGATTCTCTATTCTAATCCATATGATTCTCTATTCTATTCCATATGATTCTCCATTCTATTCCATATGATTCTCTATTCTATTCCATATGATTCTCTATTCTATTCCAAATGATTCTCTATTCTATTCCATATGATTCTCTATTCTATTCCATATGATTCTCTATTCTATTCCATATGATTCTCCATTCTATTCCATATGATTCTCCATTCTATTCCATATGATTCTCTATTCTATTCCATATGATTCTCTATTCTATTCCAAATGATTCTCTTTTCTATTCCATATGATTCTCTATTCTATTCCATATGATTCTCTATTCTATTCCATATGATTCTCCATTCTATTCCATATGATTCTCTATTCTATTCCATATGATTCTCCATTCTATTACATATGATTCTCCATTCTATTCCACATAATTATATATTATATTCAATATAATTACCTATTCTATTCCATATGATTCTCTATTCTAATCCACATAATTCTGTCGTCTATTGCAAATTATTCTCTATTCTATTCCACATAATTCTCTATTATATTCAATATAATTATCTATTTTATTCCATATGATTCTCTATTCTATTCCACATAATTCTCTATTATATGCAATATAATGATCTATTCTATTCCATTTAATTCTCTACTCTATTCCACATAATTCTCTAATTCTCTTCCATATGACTCTCTATTCCATTCCATATGACTCTCTATTCTATTCCATATGACTCTCTATTCTATTCCATATGACTCTCTATTCTATTCCATATGACTCTCTATTCTATTCCATATGACTCTCTATTCCATTCCATATGACTCTCTATTCCATTCCATATGACTCTCTATTCTATTCCATATGACTCTCTATTCTATTCCATATGACTCTCTATTCCATTCCATATGACTCTCTATTCTATTCCATATGACTCTCTATTCTATTCCTTTCACGGGAAACGAGGTGCTTGAGGAAGAATCAGGCGCAGAGAGCATATAGTTCCACAGGAAGAAGTGCACTTTAATATCGCACCGAAAACAATAGCCACAACACAGGGCGCGGAAAATATGGACCAACCCAGAACACACAGGGTACCAGGTCCGGAGCACAAACACCAAAATCATACACACATAACATAAGAGTAACCCCGCACCAAACAAGGGCGTGTAGCCTAGCTATAAAATAAGGAAGTCCATCAAACAAACACAACAGACAGAAAAAGAAAGGGGATCGGTGACGACCGCCGAGTGGCGGGAGCAAACTTCAGCGAGTCGTGACAATTCCAGATAATTCTAGATTCTATTCCATATGATTCCCAATTTTATTCCACGTGATTCTCTATTCGATTCTCTATTCTATTCCATATGTTTCTCGATTCTATTCCATATAATTCTTTATTCTGTTCAATAGAATTCTCTATTCTATTCCACCTGATTCTCTATTCTATTCCATATGTTTCTCGATTCTATTCCATATAATTCTTTATTCTGTTCAATAGAATTCTCTATTCTATTCCACCTGATTCTCCATTCTATTCCATATGAATCTCTATTCTATTCCACCTGATTCTCTATTCTATTCCACCATTATCTAAGTGCGTGTGTGTGTGTGTGTGTGTGTGTGTGTGTGTGTGTGTGTGTGTGTGTGTGTGTGTGTGTGTGTGTGTGTGTGTGTGTGTGTGTGTGTGTGTGTGTGTGTGTACACTGGGAACAGGGCTCTGACAAGCCCCATGTATATTCATTAGATTAGCCTGAGTGTGTTTCCATCTCTCATATGGCTGGGATCCACATCTGTCCCCAGCACTGTGTCTTCCTATAGATCACACTCTGTGTGTGTGTGTGTGTGTGTGTGTGTGTGTGTGTGTGTGTGTGTGTGTGTGTGTGTGTGTGTGTGTGTGTGTGTGTGTGTGTGTGTGTGTGTGTGTGTGTGTGTGTGTGTGTGTGTGTGTGTGCGTGTGCGTGTGCGTGCGTGTGTGTGTGTGTGTGTGCGTGTGTGTGCGTGTGTGTGTGTGTGATCATAAAAGGGCTGTGATCATAGAACTTTGAAGAAGAATCGCTATTTTCATCATACTATCAAACACACCGCCAGTCTCCAGTCTCAAGCCTCCAGCCTCCAGTCTCCAGACTCCAGACTCCAGTCTCCAGTCTCCAGCCTCCAGCCTCCAGCCTCCAGTCTCCAGCCTCCAGTCTCCAGCCTTCATCCTTTTTCCATTGTAATAAGCATCAGGCCCACCTGCTCATCCTAACTGACCACTCCGGATAAGTTACGCTTCACTTTTCCCTGATTTCATAGAACTCACTGTCGGATCCTCATCAGAGCTTTAGTAGAATAAATACAACAACGGCTTTCACAATGAGAGATTGGGGCTCCGAAATACTGAAACAGCGTCTTTACCAAGGAGCTGGTGGGTATTAACAGTTGGCGCAGGCGGTGTTGTCATTTGAGCGACGTGGTTTCGTGAAACCCCGCTGTCTGAAAGCTCAATGTCACTCGTCGACAGCGTGAGGTAACAATGGAGGACACGCGATGGTGTTTAGCGACAGCGTGTGACTTCATCACTCTGAGCCACGGATCAATATGGCCTCCCGTGTGGAATGGCAAAGCCCAGAGAGCACTTTCTCTCGTTAACGCTACCTCGGATCTCTCTTAGCATCCCTCGCTCAGTCTTTACCTGTTTCTACAACTTTTTCTCTCTTCATTCCTTTCCCTCTCTCTCGTTTTCAACTATCTCTGTCTTTCCCTCTCTCTCGCTTTTCAACTATCTCTGTATTTTCCTATCTCTCTCTTCAACTATCTCCATCTTCACCTCTCTCTCTCTTCAAATATCTCCATCTTCACCTCTCTCTCTCTTCAAATATCTCCATCTTCACCTCTCTCTTCAAATATCTCCATCTTGACGTCATCTCTCTTCAACTATCTCTGCCTTTACCTCTCTCTCTCCTTCTTCAACTATCTCTGCCTTTACCTCTCTCTCTCCTTCTTCAACTATCTCTGCCTTTACCTCTCTCTCTCCTTCTTCAACTATCTCCATCTTTACCTCTTTCTCGGTCTGACTTTTTGTTCATTTCAAATCAACACATATCTTAGCTGTTATCTCGTGGATGTTCGTAGCTGTTGTATTTGGGTAGCATATACAGGAAGGAACAGGGAGATAACGTTCTCACTCTCGTCACTCACACTGACTCGGACAAACGCAACACAATGGCTGAACGAACACCCCTGGACTGGTTGATTGACTGACTGACTGACACTAGGTTTTCACAGCATCACTCAACACCATTCTGCCCCAGCACATTGCCAGAATTAGGTCACCATGTCTCAGACTTCCTGTTTGCACCAATCAGTGTTATCCGTGGAGAGGGGCTTTGGCTGCTGCAACGACAGGACATCAGAATGTGTTTCCCTGTGACAGAGGCTGTGTGTGGTGATGGTGGTGGGGGGGATGCAGGGATGTGAATGACAGAGACTGTGTGTGGTAGTGGGATGCTGGGATGTGAATGACAAAGACTGTGTGTGGTAGTGGGGGGGGGGTTGAGAGTCACCACCTCACCTCCAAACTCCCACCTTCAGACTGAATCAACGCTGAGCACACAGACCCTCATGCTCACTGCAGCATTCTAAAGAAATAACCTCTCTCTCCCTCTCTCTATACCCCCTCTCCCTCTCTTTATACCCCCTCTCCTAAACTCTATACCCCGTCTCCCTCTCTATACCCCGTCTCACTCTCTATACCTCCTCTCCCTCTCTCTATACCCCCTCTCCCTCTCTCTATACCCCCTCTCCCTCTCTCTATACCCCCTCTCCCTCTCTCTATACCCCCTCTCCCCCTCTCTATACCCCCTCTCCCTCTCTCTATACCCCCTCTCCTTCTCTCCCTCTCTCCCTCTCTCCCTCTTTATACCCCCTCTCCCTCTCTCTATACCCACTCTCCCTCTCTCTATACCCCCTCTACTTCTCTCTATACCCCCTCTCCTTCTCTCCCTCTCTATACACCCTCTCCTTCTCTCCCTCTCTATACCCCCTCTCCCTCTCTCTATACCCCCTCTCCTTCTCTCCCTCTCTCCCTCTTTATACCCCTTCTCCCTCTCTCTATACCCCCTCTCCCCTCTCTATACCCCCTCTCCCTCTCTCTATACCCCCTCTCCCTCTCTCTATACCCCCTCTCTCTCTATACCCCCTCTCCCTCTCTCTATACCCCCTCTCCCTCTCTCCCTCTTTATACCCCTTCTCCCTCTCTCTATACCCCCTCTCCCTCTCTCTATACCCTCTCCCTCTCTCTATACACCTCTCCCTCTCTCTATACCCTCACTCCTTCTATCTGGAATGTTGTATCTGATTGCTCTGGAATCTGTGAGGCCTGTGGAATGTGTGTGGATGCTGCAGGATTTGTGGCCATTGTTTTTTATTATGTTTGTGTGAGAGTGTGTTGTTTTGCCTTCTGCTCTTCACCTCCCTTTCTCTTCCCATCTCTCTCTCTCTCTCTCTCTACTTCCCTTCTCTCCTTCCCTCTCTCATTCTTCCCTCTCTCTCTTTCCAACCCTCCCGCCCTCCCTCCCTCCATCCCCTTACCCATGCCCTGACATGATGAGTGGGACAGAGCTACCATCCCAAACCTCCCAATCGTGTGCTGAATGAGCCTGTCTTCCCCTTATCTCTCCTACAACACAGCCCATACCTGTTCTCCTCGCTCTCCCAGCGCCACATCGGCGTGACCAATCGGCTTACCCGCAGAACACCAGGGCGCGCTGACCTGACCTCTGACCCTCTCCCATGATTCTCTTCTACTGCCCGGCACTGGACTACATGTTTTGCTCCATAAATGTCCCTCCGCTGCCTTGTGCAGAGCCGTTCTCCCCCGACGTCAATGTGACGGCTCGCTCTGGCTTTCTGTGCACGGGTCAGAATTGTGTGTGTGTGTGTGTGTGTGTGTGTGCTAGCCTCAGGGATCAATGGTGCAGAGGACCCTCCAGCCATCACTCAACAGCAGTAAGAGAACCCTCCAGCCATTAGTCAACAGCAGTAAGACAACCCACCAGCCATCACTCAACAGCAGTAAGAGAACCCTCCAGCCATTAGTCAACAGCAGTAAGAGAACCCTCCAGTCATCAGTCAACAGCAGTAAGAGAACCCTCCAGTCATCAGTCAACAGCAGTAACAAGACCCTCCAGCCATCAGTCAACAGCAGTAAGAGAACCCTCCAGTCATCAGTCAACAGCAGTAACAAGACCCTCCAGCCATCAGTCAACAGCAGTAACAAGACCCTCCAGCCATTAGTCAACAGCAGTAAGAGAACCCTCCAGTCATCAGTCAACAGCAGTAACAAGACCCTCCAGCCATCAGTCAACAGCAGTAAGAGAACCCTCCAGCCATTAGTCAACAGCAGTAAGAGAACCCTCCAGCCATTAGTCAACAGCAGTAACAAGACCCTCCAGCCATCAGTCAACAGCAGTAAGAGAACCCTCCAGCCATTAGTCAACAGCAGTAAGAGAACCCTCCAGCCATCAGTCAACAGCAGTAAGAGAACCCTCCAGCCATTAGTCAACAGCAGTAAGAGAACCCTCCAGCCATTAGTCAACAGCAGTAAGAGAACCCTCCAGTCATCAGTCAACAGCAGTAAGAGAACCCTCCAGTCATCAGTCAACAGCAGTAAGAGAACCCTCCAGTGATCAGTCAACAGCAGTAACAAGACCCTCCAGTCATCAGTCAACAGAAGTAAGAGAACCCTCCAGCCATTAGTCAACAGCAGTAAGAGAACCCTCCAGTCATCAGTCAACAGCAGTAAGAAAACCCTCCAGCCATTAGTCAACAGCAGTAAGAGAACCCTCCAGTCATCAGTCAACAGCAGTAACAAGATCCTCCAGTCATCAGTCAACAGCAATAAGAAAACCCTCGAGCCATCAGTCAACAGCAGTAACAAGACAATCCAGCCATTAGTCAACAGCAGTAAGAGAACCCTCCAGTCATCAGTCAACAGCAGTAAGAGAACCCTCCAGCCATTAGTCAACAGCAGTAAGAGAACCCTACAGTCATCAGTCAACAGCAGTAAGAGAACCCTCCAGTCATCAGTCATCAGTCAACAGCAGTAATAGAACCCTCCAGTCATCAGTCAACAGCAGTAAGAGACCCCTCCAGCCAACAGTCAACAGCAGTAAGAGAACCCTCCAGTCATCAGTCAACAGCAGTAAGAGAACCCTCCAGTCATCAGTCAACAGCAGTAAGAGAACCCTCCAGTCATCAGTCAATCAGTCAACAGCAGTAAGAGAACCCTCCAGTCATTAGTCAACAGCAGTAAGAGAACCCTCCAGTCATCAGTCAACAGCAGTAACAAGACCCTCCAGCCATCAGTCAACAGCAGTAACAAGACCCTCCAGCCATTAGTCAACAGCAGTAAGAGAACCAGTCATCAGTCAACAGCAGTAAGAAGACCCTCCAGCCATCAGTCAACAGCAGTAACAAGACCCTCCAGTCATCAGTCAACAGCAGTAAGAGAACCCTCCAGCCATCAGTCAACAGCAGTAAGAGAACCCTCCAGTCATCAGTCAACAGCAGTAAGAGAACCCTCCAGACATTAGTCAACAGCAGTAAGAGAACCCTCCAGTCATCAGTCAACAGCAGTAAGAAAACCCTCGAACCAACAGCAGTCAGACCCTCATCAGTCAACAGCAGTAAGAGAACCCTCCAGCCATCAGTCAACAGCAGTAAGAGAACCCTCCAGTCATCAGTCAACAGCAGTAAGAGAACCCTCCAGACATTAGTCAACAGCAGTAAGAGAACCCTCCAGTCATCAGTCAACAGCAGTAAGAGAACCCTCCAGACATTAGTCAACAGCAGTAAGAGAACCCTCCAGTCATCAGTCAACAGCAGTAAGAGAACCCTCCAGTCATCAGTCAACAGCAGTAAGAGAACCCTCCAGTCATCAGTCAACAGCAGTAAGAGAACCCTCCAGTCATCAGTCAACAGCAGTAAGAGAACCCTCCAGTCATCAGTCAACAGCAGTAAGAGAACCCTCCAGTCATCAGTCAACAGCAGTAAGAGAACCCTCCAGCCATTAGTCAACAGCAGTAACAAGACCCTCCAGTCATCAGTCAACAGCAGTAAGAGAACCCTCCAGCCATCAGTCAACAGCAGTAACAGCAGACCCTCCAGTCATCAGTCAGTCAATCAGTCAACAGCAGTAAGAGAACCCTCCAGTCATCAGTCAACAGCAGTAAGAGAACCCTCCAGTCATCAGTCAACAGCAGTAAGAGAACCCTCCAGTCAACATCAGTCAACAGCAGTAACAAGACCCTCCAGTCATCAGTCAACAGCAGTAAGAGAACCAGCCATCAGTCAACAGCAGTAAGAGAACCCTCCAGTCATCAGTCAACAGCAGTAAGAGAACCCTCCAGTCATCAGTCAACAGCAGTAACAAGACCCTCCAGTCATCAGTCAACAGCAGTAAGAGAACCCTCCAGTCATCAGTCAACAGCAGTAAGAGAACCCTCCAGTCATCAGTCAACAGCAGTAAGAGAACCCTCCAGCCATTAGTCATCAGTCATCAGTCAGCAGTAAGAGAACCCTCCAGCCATCAGTCAACAGCAGTAAGAGAACCCTCCAGCCATCAGTCAACAGCAGTAAGAGAACCCTCCAGTCATCAGTCAACAGCAGTAAGACAACCCTCCAGTCATCAGTCAACAGCAGTAAGAGAACCCTCCAGTCATCAGTCAACAGCAGTAAGAGAACCTTCCAGTCATCCAGAACCCCCTCCAGTCATCAGTCAACAGCATAAGAGAACAGTCATCACAACAGCAGTAAGAGAACCCTCCAGTCATCAGTCAACAGCAGTAAGAGAACCCTCCAGTCATCAGTCAACAGCAGTAAGAGAACCCTCCAGTCATCAGTCAACAGCAGTAAGAGAACCCTCCAGCCATTAGTCAACAGCAGTAAGAGAACATCATCAGTCAACAGCAGTAAGAGAACCCTCCAGCCATCAGTCAACAGCAGTAAGAGAACCCTCCAGCCATTAGTCAACAGCAGTAACAAGACCCTCCAGTCATCAGTCAACAGCAGTAAGAGAACCCTCCAGTCATCAGTCAACAGCAGTAAGAGAACCCTCCAGTCATCAGTCAACAGCAGTAAGAGACTCCTCCAGACATTAGTCAACAGCAGTAACAAGACCCTCCAGCCATTAGTCAACAGCAGTAAGAGAACCCTCCAGTCATCAGTCAACAGCAGTAAGAGAACCCTCGAGCCATCAGTCAACAGCAGTAACAAGACCCTCCAGTCATCAGTCAACAGCAGTAAGAGAACCCTCCAGCCATCAGTCAACAGCAGTAAGAGAACCCTCCAGTCATCAGTCAACAGCAGTAAGAGAACCCTCCAGACATTAGTCAACAGCAGTAAGAGAACCCTCCAGTCATCAGTCAACAGCAGTAAGAAAACCCTCCCATCAGTCAACAGCAGTAACAAGACCCTCCAGGCATCAGTCAACAGCAGTAAGAGAACCCTCCAGCCATCAGTCAACAGCAGTAAGAGAACCCTCCAGTCATCAGTCAACAGCAGTAAGAGAACCCTCCAGACATTAGTCAACAGCAGTAAGAGGACCCTCCAGTCATCAGTCAACAGCAGTAAGAGAACCCTCCAGACATCAGTCAACAGCAGTAAGAGAACCCTCCAGTCATCAGTCAACAGCAGTAAGAGAACCCTCCAGTCATCAGTCAACAGCAGTAAGAGAACCCTCCAGTCATCAGTCAACAGCAGTAAGAGAACCCTCCAGTCATCAGTCAACAGCAGTAAGAGAACCCTCCAGTCATCAGTCAACAGCAGTAAGAGAACCCTCCAGTCATCAGTCAACAGCAGTAAGAGAACCCTCCAGCCATTATTCAACAGCAGTAACAAGACCCTCCAGTCATCATTCAACAGCAGTAAGAGAACCCTCCAGCCATCAGTCAACAGCAAAGAGAACCCTCCAGTCATCAGTCAACAGCAGTAAGAGAACCCTCCAGTCATCAGTCAACAGCAGTAAGAGAACCCTCCAGTCATCAGTCAACAGCAGTAAGAGAACCCTCCAGTCATCAGTCAACAGCAGTAAGAGAACCCTCCAGTCATCAGTCAACAGCAGTAAGAGAACCCTCCAGTCATCAAGACCCTCCAGTCAACAGCAGTAAGAGAACCCTCCAGTCATCAGTCAACAGCAGTAAGAGAACCCTCCAGTCATCAGTCAACAGCAGTAAGAGAACCCTCCAGTCATCAGTCAACAGCAGTAACAAGACCCTAATCAGAGAAAGAGAACCCTCCAGTCATCAGTCAACAGCAGTAAGAGAACCCTCCAGTCATCAGTCAACAGCAGTAAGAGAACCCTCCAGCCATTAGTCAACAGCAGTAACAAGACCCTCCAGTCATCAGTCAACAGCAGTAAGAGAACCCTCCAGCCATCAGTCAACAGCAGTAAGAGAACCCTCCAGTCATCAGTCAACAGCAGTAAGAGAACCCTCCAGCCATTAGTCAACAGCAGTAAGAGAACCCTCCAGCCATTAGTCAACAGCAGTAACAAGACCCTCCAGTCATCAGTCAACAGCAGTAAGAGAACCCTCCAGTCATCAGTCAACAGCAGTAAGAGAACCCTCCAGTCATCAGTCAACAGCAGTAAGAGAACCCTCCAGTATCAGTCAACAGCAGTAACAAGACCTCCAGTCATCAGTCAACAGCAGTAAGAGAACCCTCCAGTCATCAGTCAACAGCAGTAAGAGAACCCTCCAGTCATCAGTCAACAGCAGTAAGAGAACCCTCCAGCCATTAGTCAACAGCAGTAACAAGACCCTCCAGTCATCAGTCAACAGCAGTAAGAGAACCCTCCAGACATTAGTCAACAGCCAGTCAGTCAACAGCAGTAAGAGAACCGTCCAGCCATCAGTCAACAGCAGTAAGAGAACCCTCCAGTCATCAGTCAACAGCAGTAAGAGAACCCTCCAGTCATCAGTCAACAGCAGTAACAAGACCCTCCAGTCATCAGTCAACAGCAGTAAGAGAACCCTCCAGTCATCAGTCAACAGCAGTAAGAGAACCCTCCAGTCATCAGTCAACAGCAGTAAGAGAACCCTCCAGCCATTAGTCAACAGCAGTAACAAGACCCTCCAGTCATCAGTCAACAGCAGTAAGAGAACCCTCCAGTCATCAGTCAACAGCAGTAAGAGAACCCTCCAGTCACCAGCTCCAGTCATCAGTCAACAGCAGTAAGAGAACCTCCAGCCATTAGTCAACAGCAGTAACAAGACCCTCCAGTCATCAGTCAACAGCAGTAAGAGAACCCTCCAGTCATCAGTCAACAGCAGTAAGAGAAGAGAACCCTCCAGTCATCAGTCAACAGCAGTAAGAGAACCCTCCAGTAAGAGAAGAGAACCCTCCAGTCATCAGTCAACAGCAGTAAGAGAACCCTCCAGCCATCAGTCAACAGCAGTAAGAGAACCCTCCAGTCATCAGTCAACAGCAGTAAGAGAACCCTCCAGTCATCAGTCAACAGCAGTAAGAGAACCCTCCAGCCATTAGTCAACAGCAATAACAAGACACTCCAGTCATCAGTCAACAGCAGTAAGATAACCCTCCAGCCATCAGTCAACAGCAGTAAGAGAACCCTCCAGTCATCAGTCAACAGCATTAAGAGAACCCTCCAACCATTAGTCAACAGCAGTAAGAGAACCCTCCAGTCATCAGTCAACAGCAGTAAGAGAACCCTCCAGTCATCAGTCAACAGCAGTAACAAGACCTCCAGCCATTAGTCAACAGCAGTAAGAGAACCCTCCAGTCATCAGTCAACAGCAGTAAGAGAACCCTCCAGTCATCAGTCAACAGCAGTAAGAGAACCCTCCAGACATTAATCAACAGCAGTAAGAGAACCCTCCAGTCATCAGTCAACAGCAGTAAGAGAACCCACCAGCCATTAGTCAACAGCAGTAAGAGAACCAGCTCCAGTCATCAGTCAACAGCAGTAAGAAAACCCTCCAGTCATCAGTCAACAGCAGTAAGAGAACCCTCCAGCCATTAGTCAACAGCAATAACAAGACCCTCCAGTCATCAGTCAACAGCAGTAAGAGAACCCTCCAGCCATCAGTCAACAGCAGTAAGAGAACCCTCCAGTCATCAGTCAACAGCAGTAAGAGAACCCTCCAACCATTAGTCAACAGCAGTAAGAGAGCCCTCCAGTCATCAGTCAACAGCAGTAAGAGAACCCTCCAGTCATCAGTCAACAGCAGTAACAAGACCCTCCAGCCATTAGTCAACAGCAGTAAGAGAACCCTCCAGTCATCAGTCAACAGCAGTAAGAGAACCCTCCAGTCATCAGTCAACAGCAGTAAGAGAACCCTACAGTCATCAGTCAACAGCAGTAAGAGAACCCTCCAGACATTAATCAACAGCAGTAAGAGAACCCTCCAGTCATCAGTCAACAGCAGTAAGAGAACCCACCAGCCATTAGTCCAGCAGTAAGAGAACCCTCCAGTCGTCAGTCAACAGCAGTAAGAAAACCCTCCAGCCATCAGTCAACAGCAGTAAGAGAACCCTCCAGCCATCAGTCAACAGCAGTAACAAGACCCTCCAGTCATCAGTCAACAGCAGTAAGAGAACCCTCCAGCCATCAGTCAACAGCAGTAACAAGACCCTCCAGTCATCAGTCAACAGCAGTAACAAGACCCTCCAGTCATCAGTCAACAGCAGTAACAAGACCCTCCAGTCATCAGTCAACAGCAGTAACAAGACCCTCCAGTCATCAGTCAACAGCAGTAAGAGAACCCTCCAGTCATCAGTCAACAGCAGTAAGAGAACCCTCCAGCCATTAGTCAACAGCAGTAAGAGAACCCTCCAGCCATCAGTCAACAGCAGTAACAAGACCCTCCAGTCATCAGTCAACAGCAGTAAGAGAACCCTCCAGACATTAGTCAACAGCAGTAAGAGAACCCTCCAGTCATCAGTCAACAGCAGTAAGAGAACCCTCCATCAGTCAACATAAGAGAACCCTCCAGTCAACAGCAGTAAGAGAACCCTCCAGTCATCAGTCAACAGCAGTAAGAGAACCCTCCAGTCATCAGTCAACAGCAGTAAGAGAACCCTCCAGCCATTAGTCAACAGCAATAACAAGACCCTCCAGTCATCAGTCAACAGCAGTAAGAGAACCCTCCAGTCATCAGTCAACAGCAGTAAGAGAACCCTCCAGTCATCAGTCAACAGCAGTAAGAGAACCCTCCAACCATTAGTCAACAGCAGTAAGAGAACCCTCCAGTCATCAGTCAACAGCAGTAAGAGAACCCTCCAGTCATCAGTCAACAGCAGTAACAAGACCCTCCAGTCATCAGTCAACAGCAGTAAGAGAACCCTCCAGTCATCAGTCAACAGCAGTAAGAGAACCCTCCAGTCATCAGTCAACAGCAGTAAGAGAACCCTCCAGTCATTAGTCAACAGCAGTAAGAGAACCCTCCAGTCATCAGTCAACAGCAGTAAGAACCCACCAGCCATCCAGTCATCAGTCAACAGCAGTAAGAAAACCCTCCAGTCATCAGTCAACAGCAGTAAGAGAACCCTCCAGCCATCAACAGCAATCAAGACCCTCCAGTCAACAGCAGTAAGAGAACCCTCCAGTCATCAGTCAACAGCAGTAAGAGAACCCTCCAGTCATCAGTCAACAGCAGTAAGAGAACCCTCCAGTCATCAGTCAACAGCAGTAAGAGAACCCTCCAGTCATCAGTCAACAGCAGTAAGAGAACCCTCCAGCCATCAGTCAACAGCAGTAACAAGAACCCCAGCCATCAACAGCAGTCATCAGTCAACAGCAGTAAGAGAACCCTCCAGTCATCAGTCAACAGCAGTAAGAGAACCCTCCAGTCATCAGTCAACAGCAGTAAGAGAACCCTCCAGACATTAATCAACAGCAGTAAGAGAACAGTCATCAGTCAACAGCAGTAAGAGAACCCTCCAGCCATTAGTCAACAGCAGTAAGAGAACCCTCCAGTCATCAGTCAACAGCAGTAAGAAAACCCTCCAGCCATCAGTCAACAGCAGTAAGAGAACCCTCCAGCCATCAGTCAACAGCAGTAACAAGACCCTCCAGTCATCAGTCAACAGCAGTAAGAGAACCCTCCAGCCATCAGTCAACAGCAGTAAGAGAACCCTCCAGTCATCAGTCAACAGCAGTAAGATAACCCTCCAGTCATCAGTCAACAGCAGTAAGAAGAACCCTCCAGTCATCAGTCAACAGCAGTAAGAGAACCCTCCAGTCATCAGTCAACAGCAGTAAGAGAACCCTCCAGCCATTAGTCAACAGCAGTAAGAGAACCCTCCAGCCATCAGTCAACAGCAGTAACAAGTCCAGTCATCAGTCAACAGCAGTAAGAGAACCCTCCAGCCATCAGTCAACAGCAGTAAGAGAACCCTCCAGTCATCAGTCAACAGCAGTAAGAGAACCCTCCAGTCATCAGTCAACAGCAGTAAGAGAACCCTCCAGTCATCAGTCAACAGCAGTAAGAGAACCCTCCAGTCATCAGTCAACAGCAGTAAGAGAACCCTCCAGCCATTAGTCAACAGCAGTAAGAGAACCCTCCAGTCATCAGTCAACAGCAGTAAGAGAACCCTCCAGTCATCAGTCAACAGCAGTAAGAGAACCCTCCAGTCATCAGTCAACAGCAGTAAGAGAACCCTCCAGTCATCAGTCAACAGCAGTAAGAGAACCCTCCAGTCATCAGTCAACAGCAGTAAGAGAACCCTCCAGCCATTAGTCAACAGCAGTAAGAGAACCCTCCAGTCATCAGTCAACAGCAGTAAGAAGAACCCTCCAGTCATCAGTCAACAGCAGTAACAAGACCCTCCAGTCATCAGTCAACAGCAGTAAGAGAACCCTCCAGTCATCAGTCAACAGCAGTAAGAGAACCCTCCAGTCATCAGTCAACAGCAGTAAGAGAACCCTCCAGTCATCAGTCAACAGCAGTAAGAGAACCCTCCAGTCATCAGTCAACAGCAGTAAGAGAACCCTCCAGCCATTAGTCAACAGCAGTAAGAGAACCCTCCAGCCATTAGTCAACAGCAGTAAGAGAACCCTCCAGCCATTAGTCAACAGCAGTAAGAGAACCCTCCAGTCATCAGTCAACAGCAGCAAGAGAACCCTCCAGTCATCAGTCAACAGCAGTAAGAGAACCCTCCAGTCATCAGTCAACAGCAGTAAGAGAACCCTCCAGCCATTAGTCAACAGCAGTAAGAGAACCCTCCAGCCATTAGTCAACAGCAGTAAGAGAACCCTCCAGCCATTAGTCAACAGCAGTAAGAGAACCCTCCAGCCATCAGTCAACAGCAGTAAGAGAACCCTCCAGTCATCAGTCAACAGCAGTAAGATAACCCTCCAGTCATCAGTCAACAGCAGTAAGAGAACCCTCCAGCCATTAGTCAACAGCAGTAAGAGAACCCTCCAGCCATTAGTCAACAGCAGTAAGAGAACCCTCCAGCCATTAGTCAACAGCAGTAAGAGAACCCTCCAGCCATCAGTCAACAGCAGTAAGAGAACCCTCCAGTCATCAGTCAACAGCAGTAAGAGAACCCTCCAGTCATCAGTCAACAGCAGTAAGAGAACCCTCAGTCATCAGTCAACAGCAGTAAGAGAACCCTCCAGTCATCAGTCAACAGCAGTAAGAGAACCCTCCAGCCATTAGTCAACAGCAGTAAGAGAACCCTCCAGCCATTAGTCAACAGCAGTAAGAGAACCCTCAGCCATTAGTCAACAGCAGTAAGAGAACCCTCCAGTCATCAGTCAACAGCAGTAAGAGAACCCTCCAGCCATTAGTCAACAGCAGTAAGAGAACCCTCCAGCCATCAGTCAACAGCAGTAACAAGACCCTCCAGTCATCAGTCAACAGCAGTAAGAGAACCCTCCAGCCATCAGTCAACAGCAGTAAGAGAACCCTCCAGTCATCAGTCAACAGCAGTAAGAGAACCCTCCAGTCATCAGTCAACAGCAGTAAGAGAACCCTCCAGTCATCAGTCAACAGCAGTAAGAGAACCCTCCAGTCATCAGTCAACAGCAGTAAGAGAACCCTCCAGTCATCAGTCAACAGCAGTAAGAGAACCCTCCAGTCATCAGTCAACAGCAGTAAGAGAACCCTCCAGTCATCAGTCAACAGCAGTAAGAGAACCCTCCAGCCATTAGTCAACAGCAGTAAGAGAACCCTCCAGTCATCAGTCAACAGCAGTAACAAGACCCTCCAGCCATCAGTCAACAGCAGTAAGAGAACCCTCCAGTCATCAGTCAACAGTTGTAAGAGAACCTCCAGTCATCAGTCAACAGCAGTAAGAAAACCCTCCAGTCATCAGTCAACAGCAGTAAGAGAACCCTCCAGCCATTAGTCAACAGCAGTAAGAGACCCTCCAGTCATCAGTCAACAGCAGTAAGAGAACCCTCCAGTTGTCAGTCAACAGCAGTAACAAGACCCTCCAGCCATCAGTCAACAGCAGTAAAGAACCCTCCAGTCATCAGTCAACAGCAGTAAGAGAACCCTCCAGTCATCAGTCAACAGCAGTAAGAGAACCCTCCAGACATTAGTCAACAGCAGTAAGAGAAACCCTCCAGTCATCAGTCAACAGCAGTAAGAGAACCCTCCAGCCATCAGTCAACAGCAGTAAGAGAACCCTCCAGTCATCAGTCAACAGCAGTAAGAGAACCCTCCAGACATTAGTCAACAGCAGTAACAAGACCCTCCAGGCATTAGTCAACAGCAGTAAGAGAACCACTCCAGCCATCAGTCAACAGCAGTAAGAGAACCCTCCAGTCGTCAGTCAACAGCAGTAACAAGACCCTCCAGCCATCAGTCAACAGCAGTAAGAGAACCCTCCAGTCATCAGTCAACAGCAGTAAGAGAACCTCCAGACATTAGTCAACAGCAGTAAGAGAACCCTCCAGTCATCAGTCAACAGCAGTAAGAGAACCACTCCAGCCATCAGTCAACAGCAGTAAGAGAACCCTCCAGTCATCAGTCAACAGCAGTAACAGAACCCTCCAGTCATCAGTCAACAGCAGTAAGAGAACCCTCCAGACATTAGTCAACAGCAGTAAGAGAACCCTCCAGTCATCAGTCAACAGCAGTAAGAGAACCCTCCAGCCATCAGTCAACAGCAGTAAGAGAACCCTCCAGTCATCAGTCAACAGCAGTAAGAGAACCCTCCAGACATTAGTCAACAGCAGTAACAAGACCCTCCAGCCATTAGTCAACAGCAGTAAGAAGACCCTCCAGTCATCCAGTCAACAGCAGTAAGAGAACCCTCGAGTCATCAGTCAACAGCAGTAACAAGACCCTCAGTCATCAGTCAACAGCAGTACCCTCCAGCCATCAGTCAACAGCAGTAAGAGAACCCTCCAGTCATCAGTCAACAGCAGTAAGAGAACCCTCCAGCCATTAGTCAACAGCAGTAAGAGAACCCTCCAGTCATTAGTCAACAGCAGTAAGAGAACCCTCCAGCCATCAGTCAACAGCAGTAAGAGAACCCTCCAGCCATCAGTCAACAGCAGTAAAAAGACTCTCCAGTCATCAGTCAACAGCAGTAACAAGACCCTCCAGTCATCAGTCAACAGCAGTAAGAGAACCCTCCAGCCATCAGTCAACAGCAGTAAGAGAACCCTCCAGTCATCAGTCAACAGCAGTAAGAAAACCCTCCAGTCATCAGTCAACAGCAGTAAGAAAACCCTCCAGAGCCATCCAGTCCAACAGCAGTAAGAGAACCCTCCAGTCATCAGTCAACAGCAGTAAGAGAACCCTCCAGTCATCAGTCAACAGCAGTAAGAGAACCCTCCAGTCATCAGTCAACAGCAGTAAGAGAACCCTCCAGTCATCAGTCAACAGCAGTAAGAGAACCCTCCAGCCATCAGTAGCAGAACCCTCCAATTAGCAGTAAGAGAACCCTCCAGTCATCAGTCAACAGCAGTAAGAGAACCCTCCAGTCATCAGTCAACAGCAGTAAGAGAACCCTCCAGTCATCAGTCAACAGCAGTAAGAGAACCCTCCAGTCATCAGTCAACAGCAGTAAGAGAACCCTCCAGTCATCAGTCAACAGCAGTAAGAGAACCCTCCAGTCATTAGTCAACAGCAGTAAGAGAACCCTCCAGTCATCAGTCAACAGCAGTAACAAGACCCTCCAGTCATCAGTCAACAGCAGTAAGAGAACCCTCCAGCCATCAGTCAACAGCAGTAAGAGAACCCTCCAGTCATCAGTCAACAGCAGTAAGAGAACCCTCCAGTCATCAGTCAACAGCAGTAACAAGACCCTCCAGTCATCAGTTAACAGCAGTAAGAGAACCCTCCAGTCATCAGTCAACAGCAGTAAGAGAACCACATTAGTCATCAGTCAACAGCAGTAAGAGAACCCTCCAGCCATTAGTCAACAGCAGTAACAAGACCCTCCAGTCATCAGTCAACAGCAGTAAGAGAACCCTCCAGCCATCAGTCAACAGCAGTAAGAGAACCCTCCAGTCATCAGTCAACAGCAGTAAGAGAACCCTCCAACCATTAGTCAACAGCAGTAAGAGAACCACTCCAGTCATCAGTCAACAGCAGTAAGAGAACCCTCCAGTCATCAGTCAACAGCAGTAACAAGACCCTCCAGCCATTAGTCAACAGCAGTAAGAGAACCCTCCAGTCATCCAGTCAACAGCAGTGAGAGAACCCTCCAGTCATCAGTCAACAGCAGTAAGAGAACCCTCAGTCATCAGTCAACAGCAGTAACAAGACCCTCCAGTCATCAGTCAACAGCAGTAAGAGAACCCTCCAGTCATCAGTCAACAGCAGTAAGAGAACCCTCCAGCCATCAGTCAACAGCAGTAAGAGAACCCTCAGTCATCAGTCAACAGCAGTAAGAGAACCCTCCAGTCATCCAGTCAACAGCAGTAAGAGAACCCTCCAGCCATCCAGTCAACAGCAGTAAGAGAACCCTCCAGTCATCAGTCAACAGCAGTAACAAACCCTCCAGTCATCAGTCAACAGCAGTAGAGAACCCTCCAGTCATTAGTCAACAGCAGTAAGAGAACCCTCCAGTCATCAGTCAACAGCAGTAACAAACCCTCCAGTCATTAGTCAACAGCAGTAAGAGAACCCTCCAGTCATCAGTCAACAGCAGTAACAAACCCTCCAGTCATCAGTCAACAGCAGTAAGAGAACCCTCCAGTCATCAGTCAACAGCAGTAAGAGAACCACTCCAGTCATCAGTCAACAGCAGTAAGAAAACCCTCCAGTCATCCAGTCAACAGCAGTAAGAGAACCCTCCAGCCATTAGTCAACAGCAGTAAGAGAACCCTCCAGTCATCAGTCAACAGCAGTAAAGAGAACCCTCCAGTCATCAGTCAACAGCAGTAACAAGACCCTCCAGTCATCAGTCAACAGCAGTAAGAGAACCCTCCAGTCATCAGTCAACAGCAGTAAGAGAAACCTCCAGTCATCAGTCAACAGCAGTAAGAGAACCCTCCAGTCATCAGTCAACAGCAGTAGAGAACCCTCCAGCCATTAGTCAACAGCAGTAACAAGACCCCTCCAGTCATCAGTCAACAGCAGTAACAAGACCCTCCAGTCATCAGTCAACAGCAGTAAGGAGAACCCTCCAGTCATCAGTCAACAGCAGTAAAAGAACCCTCCAGTCATCAGTCAACAGCAGTAAGAGAACCCTCCAGTCATCAGTCAACAGCAGTAAGAGAACCCTCAGCCATTAGTCAACAGCAGTAAGAGAACCCTCCAGTCATCAGTCAACAGCAGTAAGAAGAACCCTCCCAGCCATTAGTCAACAGCAGTAAGAGAACCACTCCAGTCATCAGTCAACAGCAGTAAGAGAACCCTCCAGTCATCAGTCAACAGCAGTAAGAACCACTCCAGTCATCAGTCAACAGCTAAGAGAACCCTCCAGTCATCAGTCAACAGCAGTAAGAGAACCCTCCAGCCATTAGTCAACAGCAGTAAGAGAACCCTCCAGTCATCAGTCAACAGCAGTAACAAGACCACTCCAGCCATCAGTCAACAGCAGTAACAAGACCCTCCAGTCATCAGTCAACAGCAGTAACAAGACCCTCCAGTCATCAGTCAACAGCAGTAACAAGACCCTCCAGTCATCAGTCAACAGCAGTAAGAGAACCCTCCAGTCATCAGTCAACAGCAGTAACAAGACCCTCCAGCCATTAGTCAACAGCAGTAAGAGAACCCTCCAGCCATTAGTCAACAGCAGTAAGAGAACCCTCCAGCCATTAGTCAACAGCAGTAAGAGAACC
>NW_027008762.1:0-74832 GCF_036934945.1 Oncorhynchus masou masou
ACTATGATCCCAACAAACAGGACAAAGTTGATCTAGAAAGCACATCGCAAGGATGATTATCGTTATTACATTACTGTTATCATCATTACTTTTCAAGTTTTAACACAAGAATACACACCAAAACTCAATCTACAAAAATGCAGTAGATCTAACACCGGTCAGACGAAGTTGTATTAATGTGGGGAGGAAATATAATAGATTTTCAATTTTATTTTACCTTTATTTAACAAGGCAAGTCAGTTAAGAACAAATTCTTATTTACAATGACGGCCTACCAGAAGGCAAAAGGCAAAAGGCCTCCTGTGGGGACGGGGCCTGGGATTAAAAATACAAATATAGGACAAAACACACATCAGGACAAGAGACACCACAACACTACATAAAGAGAGACCTGAGACAACACAACACTACATAAAGAGAGACCTAAGACAACACTACATAAAGAGAGACACCACAACACTACATAAAGAGAGACACCACAACACTACATAAAGAGAGACACCACAACACTACATAAAGAGAGACACCACAACACTACATAAAGAGAGACACTACAACACTACACATAAAGAGAGACACCACAACACTACATAAAGAGAGACCTGAGACACACAACACTACATAAAGAGAGACCTGAGACAACACAACACTACACAAAGAGAGACCTAAGACAACACAACACTACACAAAGAGAGACCTAAGACAACACTACATAAAGAGAGACACCACAACACTATATAAAGAGAGACGTAAGACAACACAACACTACATAATGAGAGACCTAAGACAACACAACACTACATAAAGAGAGACCTAAGACAACACAACACTACATAGAGACCTAAGACAACACAACACTACATAAAGAGAGACACCACAACACTATATAAAGAGAGACCTAAGACAACACAACACTACATAAAGAGAGACCTAAGACAACACTACATAAAGAGACACACAACACTACATAAAGAGACACCACAACACTACATAAAGAGAGACACCACAACACTACATAAAGAGAGACACCACAACACTACATAAATAGAGACACCACAACACTACATAAAGAGAGACACCACAACACTACATAAAGAGAGACACCACAACACTACATAAAGAGAGACCTGAGACAACACAACACTACACAAAGAGAGACCTAAGACAACACAACACTACACAAAGAGAGACCTAAGACAACACTACATAAAGAGAGACACCACAACACTATATAAAGAGAGACGTAAGACAACACAACACTACATAATGAGAGACCTAAGACAACACAACACTACATAAAGAGAGACCTAAGACAACACAACACTACATAGAGACCTAAGACAACACAACACTACATAAAGAGAGACACCACAACACTATATAAAGAGAGACCTAAGACAACACAACACTACATAAAGAGAGACCTAAGACAACACTACATAAAGAGAGACACCACAACACTACATAAAGAGAGACACCACAACACTACATAAAGAGAGACACCACAACACTACATAAAGAGAGACACCACAACACTACATAAATAGAGACACCACAACACTACATAAAGAGAGACACCACAACACTACATAAAGAGAGACACCACAACACTACATAAAGAGAGACCTGAGACAACACAACACTACACAAAGAGAGACCTAAGACAACACAACACTACACAAAGAGAGACCTAAGACAACACTACATAAAGAGAGACACCACAACACTATATAAAGAGAGACGTAAGACAACACAACACTACATAATGAGAGACCTAAGACAACACAACACTACATAAAGAGAGACCTAAGACAACACAACACTACATAGAGACCTAAGACAACACAACACTACATAAAGAGAGACACCACAACACTATATAAAGAGAGACCTAAGACAACACAACACTACATAAAGAGAGACCTAAGACAACACTACATAAAGAGAGACACCACAACACTATATAAAGAGAGACCTAAGACAACACAACACTACATAAAGAGAGACCTAAGACAACACAACACTACATAAAAGAGAGACTAAGACAACACAACACTACATAAAGAGACACCACAACACTATATAAAGAGAGACCTAAGACAACACAACACTACATAAAGAGAGACCTAAGACAACACAACACTACATAAAGAGACCCAACACACAACACTACATAAAGAGAGACACCACAACACTACATAAAGAGAGACCTAAGACAACACTACATAAAGAGAGACCTAAGACAACACAACACTACACAAAGAGAGACCTAAGACAACACAACACTACACAAAGAGAGACCTAAGACAACACAACACTACACAAAGAGAGACCTAAGACAACACTACATAAAGAGAGACACCACAACACTACATAAAGAGAGACGTAAGACAGCAACATAGCATGGCAGCAATACATGACAACACAGCATGGCAGCAATACATGACAACACAGCATGGCAGCAATACATGACAACATAGCATGGCAGCAACACATAACAACACAGCATGGCAGCAACACATGACAACACAGCATGGCAGCAACACATGACAACAACATGGCAGCAACACAACATGACAACAACACAACATGACAACAACATGGCAGCAACACATCATGGCAGCAACACAACATGACAACATCACAACATGACAACAACATGGCAGCAACACATCATGGCAACAACACAACATGACAACAACATGGCAGCAACACATCATGGCAGCAACACAACATGACAACATCACAACATGACAACAACATGGCAGCAGCACAACATGACAACAACAACATGACAACAACACAACATGACAACAACATGGCAGCAGCACAACATGGCAGCAACACAACATGACAACATCACAACATGACAACAACATGGCAGCACCACAACATGGCAGCAACACAACATGACAACATCACAACATGACAACAACATGGCAGCACCACAACATGGCAGCAACACAACATGACAACATCACAACAACATGGCAGCAACACAAAATGACAACAACACAAAATGACAACAACATGGCAGCAACACAACATGGTAATATTATAGTTATTGAGAAATGGCACCCTACTCCCTACATAGTGCACTACTTTTCCAATCAAATGTTATCATGTTGTCACATGCGCCGAATACAACAAGTGTAGACCTCAACGTGCAATGCTTACTTACATGCCCTTAACCAACAATGCAGTTTTACAAAAAACTAAATAAATGTAGTAAATAAAGTTTAAAAAAATAAAACAACAATAAAATAACAAAAACAAGGCAATATACAGGGGATACCGGTACAGAGTCAATGTGGAGGCTATATACAGGGTGTACCGGTACAGAGTCAATGTGGAGGCTATATACAGGGGGTACCGGTACAGAGTCAATGTGGAGGCTATATACAGGGGGTACCGGTACAGAGTCAATGTGGAGGCTATATAAAGGGGTACCGGTACAGAGTCAATGTGGAGTCAATGTGGAGGCTATATACAGGGGTTACCGGTACAGAGTCAATGTGGAGGCTATATACAGGGGGTACCGGTACAGAGTCAATGTGGAGGCTATATACAGGGGTACCGGTACAGAGTCAATGTGGAGGCTATATACAGGGGGTACCGGTACAGAGTCAATGTGGAGGCTATATAAAGGGGATACCCGGTACAGAGTCAATGTGGAGGCTATATACAGGGGTACCGGTACAGAGTCAATGTGGAGGCTATATACAGGGGGTACCCGGTACAGAGTCAATGTGGAGGCTATATACAGGGGGTACTGGTACAGAGTCAATGTGGAGGCTATATACAGGGGGTACCGGTACAGAGTCAATGTGGAGGCTATATACAGGGGGTACCGGTACAGAGTCAATGTGGAGGCTATATAAAGGGTACCGTACAGAGTCAATGTGGAGGCTATATACAGGGGTACCAGTACAGAGTCAATGTGGAGGCTATATACAGGGGTACCGGTACAGAGTCAATGTGGAGGCTATATAAAGGGTACCGGTACAGAGTCAATGTGGAGGCTATATACAGGGGATACCAGTACAGAGTCAATGTGGAGGCTATATACAGGGTACCGGAACAGAGTCAATGTGGAGACTATATACAGGGGGTACAGGTACAGAGTCAATGTGGAGGCTATATACAAGGGGTACTGGTACAGAGTCAATGTGGAGGCTATATACAGGGGGTACCGGTACAGAGTCAATGTGGAGGCTATATAAAGGGGGTACCGGTACAGAGTCAATGTGGAGGCTATATACAGGGGGTACCAGTACAGAGTCAATGTGGAGGCTATATACAGGGGGTACCGGTACAGAGTCAATGTGGAGGCTATATAAAGGAGGTACCGGTACAGAGTCAATGTGGAGGCTATATACAGGGGGTACCGGTACAGAGTCAATGTGGAGGCTATATACAGGGGGTACCGGTACAGAGTCAATGTGGAGGCTATATAAAGGGGGTACCGGTACAGAGTCAATGTGGAGGCTATATACAGGGGATACCAGTACAGAGTCAATGTGGAGACTATATACAGGGGGTACCGGTACAGAGTCAATGTGGAGACTATATACAGGGGGTACCAGGTACAGAGTCAATGTGGAGGCTATATACAGGGTCAATGTGGAGACTACTGGTACAGAGTCAATGTGGAGGCTATATACAGGGGGTACCAGTACAGAGTCAATGTGGAGGCTATATACAGGGGGTACCGGTACAGAGTCAATGTGGAGACTATATACAGGGGTACCAGTACAGAGTCAATGTGGAGGCTATATACAGGGGTACTGGTACAGAGTCAATGTGGAGGCTATATACAGGGTCAATGTGGAGGCTATATACAGGGGGTACCAGTACAGTATATACAGGGGGTACCGTACAGAGTCAATGTGGAGGCTATATAAAGGAGGTACCGGTACAGAGTCAATGTGGAGGCTATATAAGGGGGTACCGGTACAGAGTCAATGTGGAGGCTATATACAGAGGTGGAGGCTACCAGTACAGAGTCAATGTGGAGGCTATATACAGGGGATACCAGTACAGAGTCAATGTGGAGGCTATATACAGGGGGTACCGGTACAGAGTCAATGTGGAGACTATACAGGTACAGAGTCAATGGGAGGCTACTGGTACAGAGTCAATGTGGAGGCTATATACAGGGGGTACCAGTACAGTGTCAATGTGGAGGCTATATACAGGGGGTACCGGTACAGAGTCAATGTGGAGACTATATACAGGGGGTACCAGTACAGAGTCAATGTGGAGACTATATACAGGGGGTACCGGTACAGAGTCAATGTGGAGGCTATATACAGGGGGTACCGGTACCGAGGGTACAGATTAGTCGAGGTAACTGAGGTAATATGTACATGTAGGTAGGAGTAAATCGATTGTAAATAGTCCATTTGATTAGCTGTTCAGCAGTCTTATGGGGCTAGAAGCTGTTAAGCCGTTTGGATCTATACTGAGGTGGTATACTCCTCGATGCCATGGGATGAATCCCGGACATATTACAGTCTGTGTTTGCAAAACAGTCCTGTAGCTTAGCATCTGTGTCATCTGACCACTTCAGTATCCAGCGAGTCACTGGTACTTCCTGCTTTAGTTTTCGCTTGTAAGCAGAAATCAGGAAGATAGAACAATCGCTAGATTTACCAAATGGAGGGTGAGTAAAAGTGGTCTACAATTTGTTTTCCTCTGGTTGCACAGAAATTAGGTAAAACAAATTGAAGTTTCCCTGCATTAAGGTTCCCGGCCACTAGGAGCACCGCCTCTGGATTTTGCATTTTCTTGTTTGCCTTATACTGCTCGCTATCCGAGTGGCTACTCCTGGCTAACGTCTCTGTCCCGAAGCAAGCACCAGTTAGCCTGGAACTAGCCTCGAGCTAGGCCCATCTCCCGGCTAGCCGAACAATATATACCATATGTGAGTCTCTCACTGTTGCCGCCTGTTATAGACCCCTCAGCTCCCAGCTGTGCCCTGGACACCATATGTGAATTGATTGCCCCCATCTATCTTCAGAGTTCATTCTGTTAGGTGACCTAAATTGGGATATGCTTAACACCCCAGCAGTCCTACAATCTAAGCTAGATGCCCTCAATCTCACACAAATTGTCAAGGAAACCACCAGGTACAACCCTAAATTCGTAAACATGGGCACCCTCATAGATAGTATCCTGACCAACTTGCCCTCCAAAAATACACCTCCGCTGTCTTCAACCAGGATCTCAGCCTCATTGCCTGTGTGCGTAATGGGTCCGCGGTCAAACGACCACACCTCATCACTGTCAAACGCTCCCTAAAACACTTCTGCGAGCAGGCCTTTCTAATCGACCTGGCCGGGGTATCCTGGAATGATATTGACCTCATCCCGTCAGTAGAGGATGCCTGGTTGCTCTTTAAAAGTGCTTTCCTCACCATCTTAAATAAGCATGCCCCTTTCAAAAAATGTAGAACCAGGAACAGATATAGCCCTTGGTTCACTCCAGACTTGACTGTCCTTGAACAGCACAAAACACATCCTGTGGCGTTCTGCACTAGCATTGAATAGCCCCGCGATATGCAGCTTTTCAGGGAAGTCAGGAACTAAAACACTCAGTCAGTTAGGAAAGCTAAGGCTAGCTTTTTCAAACAGAAATTTGCTTCCTGTAGCACTACTTCCAAAACGTTTTGGGACACTGTAAAGTCCAAGGAGAATAAGAGCACCTCCTCCCAGCTGCCCATTGCACTGAGGATAGGAAACACTGTCACCACCGTTAAATCTACGATAATCGATCATTTCAATAAGCAATTCTTCCACCGCTGGCCATGCTTTCCACCTGGCTACCCCTACCCCGGCCAACATCTCAACACCCCTGCAGCAACTTGCCCCCCTTCTCCTTCACCCGATGTTCTGAAAGAGCTGCAAAATATGGATCCCTACAAATCAGCTGGGCTAGACAATCAGAACCCTCTCTTCCTAAAATTATCCGCATAAATGGTTGCAACCCCTATTACTAGCTTATTCAACCTCTCTTTCATCCCCAAAGATTGGAAAGCTGCCGCGGTCATCCCCCTCTTCAAAGGGGAGACACTCTTGACCCAAACTGTTATAGACCTATATCAATCCTGTCCTGCCACTCTAAAATCTTCGAAAGCCAAGTTAATAAACAGATCACCGACCATTTTGAATCCCACCGTACCTTCTCCACTATGTAATATGGTTTCCGAGCTGGTCATGGGTTCACCTCAGCCATGCTCAAGGTCCTAAACAATATTATAACCACCATTGATAAAAGACTGTGTACTGTGCAGCCATCTTCATCGACCTGGCCAAGGCTTTCGACTCTGTCAATCACCGCATTCTTATCGGCAGACTCAACAGCCTTGGTTTCTCAAATGACTGTCTCGCCTGGTTCACTATCTACTTCTCAGATAGAGCTCAGTGTGTCAAATCGGAGGTTCCTGTTGTCCAGTCTCTGTGGGGGTGCCACAGGGTTCAATTGTAGGGCCGACTCTTTTCTCTGTATATATCAATGATGTCACTCTTGCTGCTGGTGATTCTCTGATCCACCTCTACGCAGACGACACCATTCTGTATACATCTGGTTCTTCTTTGGACACTGTGTTAACAAACCTCCAGACAAGCTTCAATGCCATACAACTCTCCTTCCGTGGCCTCCAATTGGTCCTAAACGCTAGTAAAACTAAACGCATGCTGTTCAACCGATCGCTGCCCGCACCCTCCAGACAAGCATCACTACTCTGAACGGTTCTGACCTAGAATATGTGGACAACTACAAATACCTAGGTGTCTGGTTAGACTGTAAACTCTCCTTCCAG
Organism: Oncorhynchus masou masou; assembly: GCF_036934945.1. Classification (NCBI taxonomy): domain Eukaryota; kingdom Metazoa; phylum Chordata; class Actinopteri; order Salmoniformes; family Salmonidae; genus Oncorhynchus; species Oncorhynchus masou. Next base: position 7,823 of record NW_027008762.1, read on the forward strand.
ACTCACATTAAGCATCTCCAGTCAAAAATTAAATCTAGAATCGGCTTCCTATTTCACAACAAAGCCTCCTTCACTCATGCTGCCAAACATACCCTCGTAAAACTGACCATCCTACTGATCTTCGACTTCGGTGATGTCATCTATAAAATAGCCTCCAACACTCTACTCAGCAAACTGGATGCAGTCTATCACAGTGCCATCTGTTTCATCACCAAAGCCCCATATACTACCCACCACTGTGACCTGTACGCTCTCGTTGATTGGCCCTCACTTCATACTTGTCGCCAAACCCACTGGCACCAGGTGATCTATAAGTCCTTGCTAGGTAAAGCCCCACCTTATCTCAGCTCACAGGTGACCATAGCAACACCCACCCATAGCACACGCTCCAGCAGGTATATTTCACTGGTCATCCCCAAAGCCAACACTTCCTTTGGCATTTCCTTCCAGTTCTCTGCTGCCAATGACTGGAACAAATTGTAAAAATCTCTAAAGCTGTACACAGCCAATCTGTAAATAGCCCACCCAACTACCTCATCCCATATTATTACTTACCCTCTTGCTCTTTTGCACCCCAGTATCTTTATGTGCACATCGTCATCTTCACATCTATCACTTCAGTATTAATGCTAAATTGTAATTATTTTCACCTCTATGGCCTATTTATTGCCTTACCTCCCTAATATCCTACATTTGCACACACTGTGCCAAACACGACTCTAATATCATCATTAAGTTTGATGACGACAAAACAAACCTCCAGACAAGCTTCAATGCCATACAACTCTCCTTCCGTGGCCTCCAATTGGTCTGATATCTGACAACGATGAGACAGCCCTTAGGGACCAGGTCAGAGATCTGGCAGTGTGGTGCCAGGACAACAACCTCTCCCTCAATGTGATCAAGACAAAGGAGCTGATTGTGGACTACAGGAAAAGGTGGGCCGAACAGGCCCCCATTAACAACAACGGGGCTGCAGTGCAGCAGGTCGAGAGATTCAAGTTCCTTGGTGTCCACATCACCAACAAACTAACATGGTCCAAACACACCAAGACAGACGTGAAGAGGGCACGACAAAACCTTTTCCCCCTCAGGAGATTGGCATGAGATCCTCAAAAAGTTCTACAGCTGCACCATCGAGAGCATCCTAACCGCTTGCATCACCGCCTGGTATGGCAACTGCTCAGCATCTGACCATAAGGCGCTACAGAGGGAAGTGCATATGAACCAGTACAACACTGGGGCCAAGCTTCCTGCCATCCAGGACCAATATACTAGGTGGTGTCACAGACTGTTCTCTCTGCTACTGCACGGCAAGCCTTACCAGAGCACCAAGTCTAGGACCAAAAGGCTCCTTAACACCTTCTAACCCATAAGCCATAAGACTGCTGAACAATTAATCAATTAGCCACCTGGATTATTTACATTGACAACCCCCACCCTCCTCCATTTGTTTTTACACTGCTGCTACTCGCTGCTTATTACATATGCATAGTCACTTTACCCATACCTACAAGTACAAATTACCTCGACTAACCTGCACATTGACTCTGTACCGGTACCCCCTGTTTATAGCCTCGTTATTGTTATTTTGTGTTACTTTAAAAAAAAATATTACTTTGCTTTAGTGCCGAATACCTGTTGTATACCAATAAAATGTGATTTAATTTAATGAATCAAAATAGTTAGTGCAAAAAGGGTCAACGCAGATAGGCCGGGTAGCTCTTGGTTAACTATTTAGCAGACTTAAAGGGTTGGGAGTAGAAGCTGTTTGGGGCCCGTGGTTCCAGACTTGGAACATCGGTACCGCCTGCCGTCGGTAGCAGAGAGAACAGTCTATGACAGGGGTGGCTGGAGTCTTTGACCATTTTTAGCCCCTCGGGAGCCACGAAGAACTTGAATCTCTTGATCCGATCCACCACAGCCTCGTCAATGTGGTTGGGGGTGTGCTCGGCCCTCTGTTTCCTGTAGTCCACAATCAGCTCCTTTGTCTTGCTCACATTGAGGGAGATGTTGTTGTCCTGGCACAACACTGCCAGGTATCTGACCTCCTCCCTATAGGCTGTCTCATCGTTGATCAGGTCTACCACCTTTATATAATAGCTCAGGCTCTCATCGTTGTTGGTTATCAGGTCTACCACCTTTATATAATAGCTCAGGCTCTCATCGTCATCGTTGATCAGGTCTACCACCTTTATATAATAGCTCAGGCTCTCATCGTTGTTGGTTATCAGGTCTACCACCGTTATATAATAGCTCAGGCTCTCATCGTTGATCAGGTCTACCACCTTTATATAATAGCTCAGGCTCTCATCGTTGATCAGGTCTACCACCTTTATATAATAGCTCAGGCTCTCATCGTCATTGGTTATCAGGTCTACCACCGTTATATAATAGCTCAGGCTCTCATCGTCATTGGTTATCAGGTCTACCACCGTTATTTAATAGCTCAGGCTCTCATCGTCATTGGTTATCTGGTCTACCACCTTTATATAATAGCTCAGGCTCTCATCGTCATTGGTTATCTGGTCTACCACCTTTATATAATAGCTCAGGCTCTCATCGTCGTTGGTTATCAGGTCTACCACCTTTATATAATAGCTCAGGCTCTCATCGTCATTGGTTATCAGGTCTACCACCGTTATATAATAGCTCAGGCTCTCATCGTTGATCAGGTCTACCACCTTTATATAATAGCTCAGGCTCTCATCGTTGATCAGGTCTACCACCTTTATATAATAGCTCAGGCTCTCATCGTTGATCAGGTCTACCACCTTTATATAATAGCTCAGGCTCTCATCGTTGATCAGGTCTACCACCTTTATATAATAGCTCAGGCTCTCATCGTCATTGGTTATCAGGTCTACCACCGTTATATAATAGCTCAGGCTCTCATCGTCATTGGTTATCAGGTCTACCACCGTTATATAATAGCTCTCTAAGGTCTAAGAGGAAGAACTAAACCTTGTGCATTCTACTATTACTACTTTCAAGAGGAAGTTGAAAGCCTGACTGAGTTCCTTAAACTCAGCGTTCCCCCCCTTTGACCCACAGTTTGAGAACCACTGATCTAGGGAATAGGGTTCCATTTGAGTCAGCCGTGATAAAGCCTGTTCCACCCACCATGATGGAGACGACCGTAGGTCCCTTGATCACCCACCAGAGGGCAGTGGTGTTGTTGGTATCCCAGCAACTACAGGGTACAGGACAAGAGACACAGCAGGGGGTGAGAGTGAAATTGTCCCAAAAGGCAACCTATGCCCTTTATAGTGCGTATGACCAGGGCCCATAGGGGATAGGGCACTATATAGGGAATAGGGCTCTATATAGGGAATAGGGCTCCGTTTGGGACACATATATTATTATACATATTATAAGATTCTAAACGATGACATCACATCAGCGATAATAAATAAATATATTAGGCTGTGGTTTGATACAGCCTTCACCTGGTACAGGCTAAAGGATTTACATTAAAATACCTGGTACAGACTAAAGGAAGTACATTAAAATACCTTCACCTGGTACAGGCTAAAGGAAGTACATTAAAATACCTGGTACAGACTAAAGGAAGTACATTAAAATACCTGGTACAGACTAAAGGAAGTACATTAAAATACCTGGTACAGGCTAAAGGAAGTACATTAAAAACCTTCACCTGGTACAGGCTAAAGGAAGTACATTAAAATACCTGGTACAGGCTAAAGGAAGTACATTAAAAACCTTCACCTGGTACAGGCTAAAGGAAGTACATTAAAAACCTTCACCTGGTACAGGCTAAAGGAAGTACATTAAAAACCTTCACCTGGTACAGGCTAAAGGAAGTACATTAAAAAACCTTCACCTGGTACAGGTTACAGGAAGTACATTAAAAACCTTCACCTGGTACAGACTAAAGGAAGTACATTAAAAACCTTCACCTGGTACAGGTTACAGGAAGTACATTAAAAACCTTCACCTGGTACAGACTAAAGGAAGTACATTAAAAACCTTCACCTGGTACAGGCTAAAGGAAGTACATTAAAAAGCTTGGTAGCAGCATATGTCATGTGCAGACTTTCTTTATTCAAAAGTTCACAAGTTTGTTATTGAGGTATAAACAGACAGTGAATGTGCAGTTCCTAGGTCTGTTGTAAACATCTTTACATGAGTCATGTAAAGATCTAACCCTGGTTTGGATGTACCTTGTGTCATCAAAGTGAAGCCTCAGAGCAGCCCAGACAGTTACACAAATGGTGGGAGTACCTAAACACACAGACAGAGAGAACAGATGAGGAATCTGATCTGAAACCTGAAGACAGAGAGAACAGATGAGGAATCTGATCTGAAACCTGAAGACAGAGAGAACAGATGAGGAATCTGATCTGAAACCTGAAGACAGAGAGAACAGATGAGGAATCTGATCTGAAACCTGAAGACAGAGAGAACAGATGAGGAATCTGATCTGAAACCTGAAGACAGAGAGAACAGATGAGGAATCTGACCTGAAACCTGAACACATTGATAAGACTTAGAAGAGCAAAGCGTTCAACCAGCAGATAAGAGCTGTGACATTGGGCTCAACCAGCAGATAAGGGCCGTGACATTGGGCTCAACCCAAAAAGCTTAACTTTCTGAACATTCGAGACGTGTAGTCCACTTGTCATTCCAATCTCCTTTGCATTAGCGTAGCCTCCTCTGTAGCCTGTCAACTATGTGTCTATCTATCCCTGTTCTCTCCTCTCTGCACAGACCATACAAACACTCTACACCGCGTGGCCGCGGCCACCCTAATCTGGTGGTCCCAGCGCGCACGACCCACGTGGAGTTCCAGGTCTCCGGTAGCCTCTGGAACTGCCGATCTGCGGCCAACAAGGCAGAGTTCATCTCAGCCTATGCCTCCCTCCAGTCCCTCGACTTCTTGGCACTGACGGAAACATGGATCACCACAGATAACACTGCTACTCCGACTGCTCTCTCTTCGTCCGCCCACGTGTTCTCGCACACCCCGAGAGCTTCTGGTCAGCGGGGTGGTGGCACCGGGATCCTCATCTCTCCCAAGTGGTCATTCTCTCTCTCTCCCCTTACCCATCTGTCTATCGCCTCCTTTGAATTCCATGCTGTCACAGTTACCAGCCCTTTCAAGCTTAACATCCTTATCATTTATCGCCCTCCAGGTTCCCTCGGAGAGTTCATCAATGAGCTTGATGCCTTGATAAGCTCCTTTCCTGAGGACGGCTCACCTCTCACAGTCCTGGGCGACTTTAACCTCCCCACGTCTACCTTTGACTCATTCCTCTCTGCCTCCTTCTTTCCACTCCTCTCCTCTTTTGACCTCACCCTCTCACCTTCCCCCCTACTCACAAGGCAGGCAATACGCTCGACCTCATCTTTACTAGATGCTGTTCTTCCACTAACCTCATTGCAACTCCCTCCAAGTCTCCGACCACTACCTTGTATCCTTTTCCCTCTCGCTCTCATCCAACACTTCCCACACTGCCCCTACTCGGATGGTATCGCGCCGTCCCAACCTTCGCTCTCTCTCCCCCGCTACTCTCTCCTCTTCCATCCTATCATCTCTTCCCTCTGCTCATACCTTCTCCAACCTATCTCCTGATTCTGCCTCCTCAACCCTCCTCTCTTCCCTTTCTGCATCCTTTGACTCTCTATGTCCCCTATCCTCCAGGCCGGCTCGGTCCTCCCTCCCGCTCCGTGGCTCGATGACTCATTGCGAGCTCACAGAACAGAGCTCCGGGCAGCCGAGCGGAAATGGAGGAAAACTCGCCTCCCTGCGGACCTGGCATCCTTTCACTCCCTCCTCTCTACATTTTCCTCCTCTGTCTCTGCTGCTAAAGCCACTTTCTACCACTCTAAATTCCAAGCATCTGCCTCTAACCCTAGGAAGCTCTTTGCCACCTTCTCCTCCCTCCTGAATCCTCCTCCCCCTCCCCCCTCCTCCCTCTCTGCAGATGACTTCGTCAACCATTTTGAAAAGAAGGTCGACGACATCCGATCCTCGTTTGCTAAGTCAAACGACACCGCTGGTTCTGCTCACACTGCCCTACCCTGTGCTCTGACCTCTTTCTCCCCTCTCTCTCCAGATGAAATCTCGCTTCTTGTGACGGCCGGCCGCCCAACAACCTGCCCGCTTGACCCTATCCCCTCCTCTCTCTTCTCCAGACCATTTCCGGAGACCTTCTCCCTTACCTCACCTCCCTCATCAACTCATCCCTGACCGCTGGCTACGTCCCTTCCGTCTTCAAGAGAGCGAGAGTTGCACCCCTTCTGAAAAAACCTACACTCGATCCCTCCGATGTCAACAACTACAGACCAGTATCCCTTCTTTCTTTTCTCTCCAAAACTCTTGAACGTGCCGTCCTTGGCCAGCTCTCCCGCTATCTCTCTCAGAATGACCTTCTTGATCCAAATCAGTCAGGTTTCAAGACTAGTCATTCAACTGAGACTGCTCTTCTCTGTATCACGGAGGCGCTCCGCACTGCTAAAGCTAACTCTCTCTTCTCTGCTCTCATCCTTCTAGACCTATCGGCTGCCTTCGATACTGTGAACCATCAGATCCTCCTCTCCACCCTCTCCGAGTTGGGCATCTCCGGCGCGGCCACGCTTGGATTGCGTCCTACCTGACAGGTCGCTCCTACCAGGTGGCGTGGCGAGAATCTGTCTCCTCGCCACGCGCTCTCACCACTGGTGTCCCCCAGGGCTCTGTTCTAGGCCCTCTCCTATTCTCGCTATACACCAAGTCATTTGGCTCTGTCATAACCTCACATGGTCTCTCCTATCATTGCTATGCAGACGACACACAATTAATCTTCTCCTTTCCCCCTTCTGACGACCAGGTAGCGAATCGCATCTCTGCATGTCTGGCAGACATATCAGTGTGGATGACGGATCACCACCTCAAGCTGAACCTCGGCAAGACGGAGCTGCTCTTACTCCCGGGGAAGGACTGCCCGTTCCATGATCTCCCAATCACGGTTGACAACTCCATTGTGTCCTCCTCCCAGAGCGCTAAGAACCTTGGCGTGATCCTGGACAACACCCTGTCGTTCTCAACCAACATCATGGCGGTGGCCCGTTCCTGTAGGTTCATGCTCTACAACATCCGCAGAGTACGACCCTGCCTCACACAGGAAGCGGCGCAGGTCCTAATCCAGGCACTTGTCATCTCCCGTCTGGATTACTGCAACTCGCTGTTGGCTGGGCTCCCTGCCTGTGCCATTAAACCCCTACAACTCATCCAGAACGCCGCAGCCCGTCTGGTGTTCAACCTTCCCAAGTTCTCTCACGTCACCCCGCTCCTCCGCTCTCTCCACTGGCTTCCAGTTGAAGCTCGCATCCGCTACAAGACCATGGTGCTTGCCTACGGAGCTGTGAGGGGAACGGCACCGCAGTACCTCCAGGCTCTGATCAGGCCCTACACCCAAGCAAGGGCACTGCGTTCATCCACCTCTGGCCTGCTCGCCTCCCTACCATTGAGGAAGTACAGTTCCCGCTCAGCCCAGTCAAAACTGTTCGCTGCTCTGGCCCCCCAATGGTGGAACAAACTCCCTCACGACGCCAGGACAGCGGAGTCAATCACCACCTTCCGGAGACACCTGAAACCCCACCTCTTCAAGGAATACCTAGGATAGGATAAGTAATCCTTCTCACCCCCCCTTAATGATTTAGATGCACTATTGTAAAGTGGCTGTTCCACTGGATGTCAGAAGGTGAATTCACCAATTTGTAAGTCGCTCTGGATAAGAGCGTCTGCTAAATGACTTAAATGTAATGTAAATGTAATAAGGGCCGTGACATTGGGCTCAACCAGCAGATACCACACTCCGAGGGTGAGGGCCCTTGGAGTGTGGTGTCGGGAAAATAACCTCACACTCAACGTCAACAAAACAAAGGAGATGATTGTGCACTTCAGGAAACAGCAGAGGGAGCACCCCCCTATCCACATCGATGGGACAGTAGTGGAGAGGGTAGTAAGTTTTAAGTTCCTCTGCGTACACATCACAGACAAACTGAATTGTTCCACTCACACAGACAGCATCGTGAAGAAGGTGCAGCAGCGCCTCTTCAACCTCAGGAGGCTGAAGAAATTCGGCTTGTCACCAAAAGCACTCACAAACTTCTACAGATGCACAATCGAGAGCATCCTGTTGGGCTGTATCACCGCCTGGTATGGCAACTGCTCCGCCCTCAACCGTAAGGCTCTCCAGAGGGTAGTGAGGTCTGCACAACGCATTACCGGGCAAACTACCTGCCCTCCAGGACACCTACACCACCCGATGTCACAGGAAGGCCAAAAAGATCATCAAGGACAACAACCATCCGAGCCACTGCCTGTTCACCCCGCTACCATCCAGAAGGCGAGGTCAGTACAGGTGCATCAAAGCAGGGACCGAGCAACTGAAAAACAGTTTCTATCTCAAGGCCATCAGACTGTTAAACAGCAACCACTAACATTGAGAGGCTGCTGCCAACATACTGACTCAACTCCAGCCACTTCAATAATGGAAAAATGTACAGCCACTTTAAACAATGCCACTTTACATAATGTTTACATACCCTACATTACTCATCTCATATGTATATACTGTACTCTATACCATCTACTGCATCTTGCCTATGCCGTTCTGTACCATCACTCATTCATATATCTTTATGTACATATTCTTCATCCCTTTATACTTGTGTGTATAAGGTAGTTGTGGAATTGTTAGGTTAGATTACTTGTTGGTTATTACTGCATTGTCGTAACTAGAAGCACAAGCATTTCGCTACACTACATTAACATCTGCTAACCATGTGTATGTGAAAAATAACATTTCATTTGGGCCGTGACATTGTAAATATGACATTTGAGTAATTTAGCAGACGCTGTTATCGAGAGCGACTTACATGAGCAATTAGTGTTAAGTGCCTTGCTCAAGAGCACATCGACAGATTGATCAAACAGTCGGGTCTGGAATTCAAACCAGCAACCTTTTCGATTCTAGGCCCAACACTCTCAACCACTAGGCTGCCTGCCACCCTGTAATAATGGACCAGGAACAAAGCCAACCAGGAACCAAAAGCTGTAACAGCCAATATTCAGAAAAAAGTAGCTGTGGGCTAGCAGAGATCAAACCCACCATGAGCAGTTTATTCTACTCACCCCACCCTACCACGGTGTACCAGTAGAAGTACCGCCTCTCTGGGAAGAAGGTTTGGACCAGCAGGGTGAAGAGGTACAGGCCTTCGATGAACAGCCAGAAGTAGTTGGACATCACACAGTAGTGGAATAATACCATCACTGCTTTACACTCCACCTAGTGGACACATACAGTATAACAGCATGACTGCTTTACACTCCACCTAGTGGACACATACAGTATAACACCATCACTGCTTTACCCTCCACCTAGTGGACATATACAGTATAACAGCATGACTGCTTTACACACCACCTAGTGGACACATACAGTATAACAGCATGACTGCTTTACACTCCACCTAGTGGACATATAGAGTATAACACCATGACTGCTTTACACTCCACCTAGTGGACACATACAGTATAACAGCATGACTGCTTACACTCCACCTAGTGGACACATACAGTATAACACCATCACTGCTTTACCCTCCACCTAGTGGACACATACAGTATAACAGCATGACTGCTTACACTCCACCTAGTGGACACATACAGTATAACAGCATGACTGCTTTACACTCTACCTAGTGGACACATACAGTATAACAGCATGACTGCTTTACACTCCACCTAGTGGACATATAGAGTATAACACCATGACTGCTTTACACTCCACCTAGTGGACACATACAGTATAACAGCATGACTGCTTACACTCCACCTAGTGGACATATAGAGTATAACACCATGACTGCTTACACTCCACCTAGTGGACATATAGAGTATAACACCATCACTGCTTTACCCTCCACCTAGTGGACATATAGAGTATAACAGCATGACTGCTTTACACACCACCTAGTGGACACATACAGTATAACAGCATGACTGCTTTACACTCCACCTAGTGGACATATAGAGTATAACACCATCACTGCTTTACCCTCCACCTAGTGGACATATACAGTATAACAGCATGACTGCTTTACACTCCACCTAGTGGACACATACAGTATAACACCATGACTGCTTACACTCCACCTAGTACAGAGTGTGAGTGTGTGTGTGTGTGTAACTCACGGTGTGTGTGTGTGTGTGTAACTCACGGTGTGTGTGAAGCAGTGGTTTTCTTCCTCCTGGGTGTACAGAACCCCGTCCTTGATGAACACAGAGATGGCTCTCAGCATGAAGGAGACGAACAGATTCATATGGATATAGTTCCTGGTACAGTGGAGCTTCCTGAGGGAGAGGAGGGAGGAGAGAGGAAGAGGTGGTTAAAAACCCGGCACCTATGATTCAAATGAGAGCCAGGCGGAGCTGAGATCCAGTACCTTTTCGTTACTTGAATTATCTAATAAAAAATGTCATTTTCCACAGCAAGCAACAGCAAAATCAGACAACCCCATAATAGAACATTTCACCTATTCAATTGTTCAGCTGTTACAATCTACTGTATCTTGCCTATGCTGCTCTGTACCATCACTCATTCATATATCCTTATGTACATATTCTTTATCCCCTTACACTGTGTATAAGACAGTAGTTTAGGAATTGTTAGTTAGATTACTTGTTGGTTATTACTGCATTGTCGGAACTAGAAGCACAAGCTTTTTGCTACACTCGCATTAACATCTGCTAACCATGTGTATGTGACAAATACAATTTGATTTGATTTGATTGATTTGAAATGGCAAGAGGCACACAGGGAGAGTTATGCAGATATATTCTGTCATCTGGACTATTCCTACAATAATATGTCATTACATACAGAACCAGTTGGGTCCAAACTAACATTACATACAGAACCAGTTGGGTCCATACTAACATTACATACAGAACCAGTTGGGTCCATACTAACATTACATACAGAACTAGTTGGGTCCATACTAACATTACATACAGAACCAGTTGGGTCCATACAGAACCAGTTGGGTCCATACTAGCATTACATACAGAACCAGTTGGGTCCAAACTAACATTACATACAGAACCAGTTGGGTCCAAACTACCATTACATAAAGAACCAGTTGGGTCCAAACTAACATTACATACAGAACCAGTTGGGTCCATACTAACATTACATACAGAACCAGTTGGGTCCATACAGAACCAGTTGGGTCCATACTAACATTACATACAGAACCAGTTGGGTCCAAACTAACATTACATACAGAACCAGTTGGGTCCATACAGAACCTGTTGGGTCCAAACTAACATTACATACAGAACCAGTTGGGTCCATACAGAACCAGTTGGGTCCATACTAACATTACATACAGAACCAGTTGGGTCCATACAGAACCAGTTGGGTCCATACTAACATTACATACAGAACCAGTTGGGTCCATAATTAACATTACATACAGAACCAGTTGGGTCCATACAGAACCAGTTGGGTCCAAACTAACATTACATACAGAACCAGTAGGGTCCATACAGAACCAGTTGGGTCCAAACTAACATTACATACAGAACCAGTTGGGTCCATACTAACATTACATACAGAACCAGTTGGGTCCAAACTAACATTACATACAGAACCAGTTGGGTCCATACTAACATTACATACAGAACCAGTTGGGTCCAAACTAACAATACATACAGAACCAGTTGGGTCCAAACTAACATTATATACAGAACCAGTTGGGTCCATACAGAACCAGTTGGGTCCATACTAACATTACATAGAGAACCACTTGGGTCCATACTAACATTACATACAGAACTAGTTGGGTCCAAACTAACATTACATACAGAACCAGTTGGGTCCATACAGAACCAGTTGGGTCCATACTAACATTACATACAGAACCACTTGGGTCCATACTAACATTACATACAGAACCAGTTGGGTCCATACCAACATTACATACAGAACTAGTTGGGTCCATACTAACATTACATACAGAACCAGTTGGGTCCATACTAACATTACATACAGAACCAGTTGGGTCCATACTAACATTACATACAGAACCAGTTGGGTCCATACTAACATTACATACAGAACCTGTTGGGTCCAAACTAACATTACATACAGAACCAGTTGGGACCAAAACTAACATTACATACAGAACCAGTTGGGTCCATACAGAACCAGTTGGGTCCAAACTAACATTACATACAGAACCACTTGGGTCCATACTAACATTACATACAGAACCAGTTGGGTCCATACTAACATTACATACAGAACCTGTTGGGTCCAAACTAACATTACATACAGAACCAGTTGGGACCAAAACTAACATTACATACAGAACCAGTTGGGTCCATACAGAACCAGTTGGGTCCAAACTAACATTACATACAGAACCAGTTGGGTCCATACTAACATTACATACAGAACCAGTTGGGTCCATACTAACATTACATACAGAACAAGTTGGGTCCAAACTAACATTACATACAGAACCAGTTGGGTCCATACTAACATTACATACAGAACCAGTTGGGTCCATACAGAACCAGTTGGGTCCATACTAACATTACATACAGAACCAGTTGGGTCCATACTAACATTACATACAGAACCAGTTGGGTCCATACTAACATTACATACAGAACCAGTTGGGTCCATACAGAACCAGTTGGGTCCATACTAACATTACATACAGAACCAGTTGGGTCCATACTAACATTACATACAGAACCAGTTGGGTCCATACTAACATTACATACAGAACCAGTTGGGTCCAAACTAACATTACATACAGAACTAGTTGGGTCCATACAGAACCAGTTGGGTCCAAACTAACATTACATACAGAACTAGTTGGGTCCATACAGAACCAGTTGGGTCCATACTAACATTAGACATTAGACACAGTTCCCGGTTCAGCCTAAGCATGAGTACATTCTAACTGTCTGAAATGTAGAGTGGTAATATTGGTCTGTCTGAAATGTAGAGTGGTAATATTGGTCTGTCTGAAATGTAGAGTGGTGATATTGGTCTGAAATGTAGAGTGGTAATATTGGTCTGAAATGTAGAGTGGTAATATTGGTCTGAAATGTAGAGTGGTGATATTGGTCTGAAATGTAGAGTGGTGATATTGGTCTGAAATGTAGAGTGGTGATATTGGTCTGAAATGTAGAGTGGTAATATTGGTCTGTCTGAAATGTAGAGTGGTGATATTGGTCTGAAATGTAGAGTGGTAATATTGGTCTGAAATGTAGAGTGGTAATATTGGTCTGAAATGTAGAGTGGTGATATTGGTCTGAAATGTAGAGTGGTGATATTGGTCTGAAATGTAGAGTGGTGATATTGGTCTGAAATGTAGAGTGGTAATATTGGTCTGAAATGTAGAGTGGTAATATTGGTCTGAAATGTAGAGTGGTGATATTGGTCTGAAATGTAGAGTGGAATTATTGGTCTGAAATGTAGAGTGGTGATATTGGTCTGAAATGTAGAGTGGTAATATTGGTCTGAAATGTAGAGTGGTAATATTGGTCTGTCTGAAATGTAGAGTGGTGATATTGGTCTGAAATGTAGAGTGGTAATATTGGTCTGAAATGTAGAGTGGTGATATTGGTCTGAAATGTAGAGTGGAATTATTGGTCTGAAATGTAGAGTGGCGATATTGGTCTGAAATGTAGAGTGGTGATATTGGTCTGTCTGAAATGTAGAGTGGTGATATTGGTCTGAAATGTAGAGTGGTAATATTGGTCTGTCTGAAATGTAGAGTGGTGATATTGGTCTGAAATGTAGAGTGGTAATATTGGTCTGAAATGTAGAGTGGTGATATTGGTCTGAAATGTAGAGTGGTAATATTGGTCTGAAATGTAGAGTGGCGATATTGGTCTGAAATGTAGAGTGGTAATATTGGTCTGAAATGTAGAGTGGTAATATTGGTCTGTCTGAAATGTAGAGTGGTGATATTGGTCTGAAATGTAGAGTGGTAATATTGGTCTGAAATGTAGAGTGGTGATATTGGTCTGAAATGTAGAGTGGTAATATTGGTCTGTCTGAAATGTAGAGTGGTGATATTGGTCTGAAATGTAGAGTGGTAATATTGGTCTGAAATGTAGAGTGGTGATATTGGTCTGAAATGTAGAGTGGTAATATTGGTCTGAAATGTAGAGTGGTGATATTGGTCTGAAATGTAGAGTGGTAATATTGGTCTGAAATGTAGAGTGGCGATATTGGTCTGAAATGTAGAGTGGTAATATTGGTCTGAAATGTAGAGTGGTAATATTGGTCTGTCTGAAATGTAGAGTGGTGATATTGGTCTGAAATGTAGAGTGGTAATATTGGTCTGAAATGTAGAGTGGTGATATTGGTCTGAAATGTAGAGTGGTAATATTGGTCTGTCTGAAATGTAGAGTGGTGATATTGGTCTGAAATGTAGAGTGGTAATATTGGTCTGAAATGTAGAGTGGTGATATTGGTCTGAAATGTAGAGTGGTAATATTGGTCTGAAATGTAGAGTGGCGATATTGGTCTGAAATGTAGAGTGGTGATATTGGTCTGAAATGTAGAGTGGTAATATTGGTCTGAAATGTAGAGTGGTGATATTGGTCTGAAATGTAGAGTGGTAATATTGGTCTGAAATGTAGAGTGGTAATATTGGTCTGAAATGTAGAGTGGTGATATTGGTCTGAAATGTAGAGTGGTGATATTGGTCTGAAATGTAGAGTGGTGATATTGGTCTGAAATGTAGAGTGGTGATATTGGTCTGAAATGTAGAGTGGTGATATTGGTCTGAAATGTAGAGTGGTGATATTGGTCTGAAATGTAGAGTGGTGATATTGGTCTGAAATGTAGAGTGGTGATATTGGTCTGAAATGTAGAGTGGTGATATTGGTCTGAAATGTAGAGTGGTCATATTGGTCTGAAATGTAGAGTGGTGATATTGGTCTGAAATGTAGAGTGGTGATATTGGTCTGAAATGTAGAGTGGTAATATTGGTCTGAAATGTAGAGTGGTGATATTGGTCTGTCTGAAATGTAGAGTGGTGATATTGGTCTGAAATGTAGAGTGGTAATATTGGTCTGAAATGTAGAGTGGTGATATTGGTCTGAAATGTAGAGTGGTGATATTGGTCTGAAATGTAGAGTGGTGATATTGGTCTGAAATGTAGAGTGGAATTATTGGTCTGAAATGTAGAGTGGTAATATTGGTCTGAAATGTAGAGTGGTAATATTGGTCTGAAATGTAGAGTGGTGATATTGGTCTGAAATGTAGAGTGGTGATATTGGTCTGAAATGTAGAGTGGTGATATTGGTCTGAAATGTAGAGTGGTGATATTGGTCTGTCTGAAATGTAGAGTGGTGATATTGGTCTGTCTGAAATGTAGAGTGGTGATATTGGTCTGTCTGAAATGTAGAGTGGTGATATTGGTCTGAAATGTAGAGTGGTGATATTGGTCTGAAATGTAGAGTGGTGATATTGGTCTGAAATGTAGAGTGGTGATATTGGTCTGAAATGTAGAGTGGTGATATTGGTCTGAAATGTAGAGTGGTGATATTGGTCTGAAATGTAGAGTGGTGATATTGGTCTGAAATGTAGAGTGGTGATATTGTTCTGAAATGTAGAGTGGTGATATTGGTCTGAAATGTAGAGTGGTGATATTGGTCTAAAATGTATAGTGGTGATATTGGTCTGTCTGAAATGTAGAGTGGTAATATTGGTCTGAAATGTAGAGTGGTAATATTGGTCTGAAATGTAGAGTGGTAATATTGGTCTGTCTGAAATATAGAGTGGTAATATTGGTCTGAAATGTAGAGTGGTGATATTGGTCTGTCTGAAATGTAGAGTGGTAATATTGGTCTGAAATGTAGAGTGGTGATATTGGTCTGTCTGAAATGTAGAGTGGTGATATTGGTCTGAAATGTAGAGTGGTAATATTGGTCTGAAATGTAGAGTGGTAATATTGGTCTGTCTGAAATGTAGAGTGGTGATATTGGTCTGTCTGAAATGTAGAGTGGTGATATTGGTCTGAAATGTAGAGTGGTAATATTGGTCTGAAATGTAGAGTGGTGATATTGGTCTGAAATGTAGAGTGGTGATATTGGTCTGAAATGTAGAGTGGTAATATTGGTCTGAAATGTAGAGTGGTAATATTGGTCTGAAATGTAGAGTGGTGATATTGGTCTGAAATGTAGAGTGGTGATATTGGTCTGAAATGTAGAGTGGTAATATTGGTCTGAAATGTAGAGTGGTAATATTGGTCTGAAATGTAGAGTGGTAATATTGGTCTGTCTGAAATGTAGAGTGGTGATATTGGTCTGTCTGAAATGTAGAGTGGTGATATTGGTCTGAAATGTAGAGTGGTGATATTGGTCTGAAATGTAGAGTGGTGATATTGGTCTGAAATGTAGAGTGGTGATATTGGTCTGTCTGAAATGTAGAGTGGTGATATTGGTCTGAAATGTAGAGTGGTGATATTGGTCTGAAATGTAGAGTGGTGATATTGGTCTGAAATGTAGAGTGGTAATATTGGTCTGTCTGAAATGTAGAGTGGTAATATTGGTCTGTCTGAAATGTAGAGTGGTGATATTGGTCTGAAATGTAGAGTGGTGATATTGGTCTGAAATGTAGAGTGGTGATATTGGTCTGAAATGTAGAGTGGTAATATTGGTCTGAAATGTAGAGTGGTAATATTGGTCTGAAATGTAGAGTGGTGATATTGGTCTGAAATGTAGAGTGGTGATATTGGTCTGAAATGTAGAGTGGTAATATTGGTCTGAAATGTAGAGTGGTAATATTGGTCTGAAATGTAGAGTGGTAATATTGGTCTGTCTGAAATGTAGAGTGGTGATATTGGTCTGTCTGAAATGTAGAGTGGTGATATTGGTCTGAAATGTAGAGTGGTGATATTGGTCTGAAATGTAGAGTGGTGATATTGGTCTGAAATGTAGAGTGGTGATATTGGTCTGTCTGAAATGTAGAGTGGTGATATTGGTCTGAAATGTAGAGTGGTGATATTGGTCTGAAATGTAGAGTGGTGATATTGGTCTGAAATGTAGAGTGGTAATATTGGTCTGTCTGAAATGTAGAGTGGTGATATTGGTCTGTCTGAAATGTAGAGTGGTGATATTGGTCTGTCTGAAATGTAGAGTGGTAATATTGGTCTGAAATGTAGAGTGGTGATATTGGTCTGTCTGAAATGTAGAGTGGTAATATTGGTCTGAAATGTAGAGTGGTAATATTGGTCTGTCTGAAATGTAGAGTGGTGATATTGGTCTGAAATGTAGAGTGGTAATATTGGTCTGAAATGTAGAGTGGTAACATTGGTCTGTCTGAAATGTAGAGTGGTGATATTGGTCTGAAATGTAGAGTGGTGATATTGGTCTGAAATGTAGAGTGGTGATATTGGTCTGAAATGTAGAGTGGTGATATTCGTCTGAAATGTAGAGTGGTAATATTGGTCTGTCTGAAATGTAGAGTGGTGATATTGGTCTGTCTGAAATGTAGAGTGGTAATATTGGTCTGAAATGTAGAGTGGTGATATTGGTCTGTCTGAAATGTAGAGTGGTAATATTGGTCTGAAATGTAGAGTGGTGATATTGGTCTGAAATGTAGAGTGGTGATATTGGTCTGAAATGTAGAGTGGTAATATTGGTCTGTTTGTTAGGAGAATATTCTACGTGATTTTGTTTTCAGATAACTTGGCAGAATTAATTAGAAAGAGAAATATCTCTTGGGCTCGAGCTAGACATACAAATGCTCCCGTTGACTGGGCCTCCTTCAGAGCGCTAAGAAACAAATACACAGGATTGACCAGGAAGTCCAAATCAGATTACTATTTAAATGCAGTCCACAGAGAACCTAAAACAACCCTACCAAGTTCTGGAAGCCAATCCAATCAGTGTCAGGTTCTAATGTCTCCTCTGGCCTTCCTGACCATTTAATGATGGATGCTAATGAAGTGAAGGATAGAGCCGATACTGTAGCGGTTTTAACAAGCACCTCATATCTGCTGGTTCTGTTGTTGATAATGGTGGGGGCCAGGCCTCTAATGTCAGCTCTGTTACAGTCAACTATGATTTGGCCCTTATGTCAACCATTTTAACTTTGAGCCTGTTTCTTATACTGAGGTCTATAAAGCACTAAAGGCATTAGACACTAAAAAGTCTGCAAGTCCAGACAACCTGGACCCCCTACCTGTTAACGATAGCAACTGGTATTATTACTGAACCTGTGGCTCACATTTTCAACGTGAGTCTCTTGACCAATTCCACACCCAGCAATTGGAAATCAGCTTATGTCCTCCCACTTGACCAATTCCACACCCAGCAATTGGAAATCTGCCTATGTCCTCCCACTGCTAAAGGGTGGAGATCCCTATCCTGGCCCAAAGTCTATGAATCCCTAGTGAACTCTCTATCCTGGACAAAGTCTATGAATCCCTAGTGAACTCCCGATCATGGCCAAAGTCTATGAATCCCTAGTGAACTCCCGATCATGGCCAAAGTCTATGAATCCCTAGTGAACTCTCTATCCTGGACAACGTCTATGAAACCCTAGTGAACTCCCTATCCTGGACAAAGTCTATGAATCCCTAGTGAACTCTCTATCCTGGACAACGTCTATGAAACCCTAGTGAACTCCCTATCCTGGACAAAGTCTATGAAACCCTAGTGAACTCTCTATCCTGGACAAAGTCTATGAATCCCTAGTGAACTCTCTATCCTGGACAAAGTCTATGAATCCCTAGTGAACTCCCTATCCTGGCCAAAGTCTATGAATCCCTAGTGAACTCCCTATCCTGGACAAAGTCTATGAAACCCTAGTGAACTCTCTATCCTGGACAAAGTCTATGAAACCCTAGTGAACTCCCTATCCTGGCCAAAGTCTATGAATCCATAGTGAACTCCCTATCCTGGCCAAAGTCTATGAATCCATAGTGAACTCCCTATCCTGGCCAAAGTCTATGAATCCCTAGTGAACTCCCTATCCTGGCCAAAGTCTATGAATCCATAGTGAACTTCCTATCCTGGACAAAGTCTATGAAACCTAGTGAACTCCCTATCCTGGCCAAAGTCTATGAATCCATAGTGAACTCCCTATCCTGGCCAAAGTCTATGAATCCCTAGTGAACTCCCTATCCTGGCCAAAGTCTATGAATCCATAGTGAACTCCCTATCCTGGCCAAAGTCTATGAAACCCTAGTGAACTCCCTATCCTGGCCAAAGTCTATGAATCCATAGTGAACTCCCTATCCTGGCCAAAGTCTATGAATCCATAGTGAACTCCCTATCCTGGCCAAAGTCTATGAATCCATAGTGAACTCCCTATCCTGGCCAAAGTCTATGAATCCCT
Source organism: Oncorhynchus masou masou (assembly GCF_036934945.1). Lineage (NCBI taxonomy): Eukaryota > Metazoa > Chordata > Actinopteri > Salmoniformes > Salmonidae > Oncorhynchus > Oncorhynchus masou. The sequence goes on from NW_027008762.1 coordinate 27,211, forward strand.
AGTGAACTCCCTATCCTGGCCAAAGTCTATGAACTCCCTATCCTGGCCAAAGTCTATGAATCCCTAGTGAACTCAGTTTAACATCTTAATTGAAATGAACCTACTGAGCATGGTTCAGTCTGGCTTTAGATTGGGACACAGCACCACAACTGTTTGTGTATTTATCAAAAGGACTTTGATTCAGTTGACCATGAATTGTTGCTAGCTAGACTCAGAAACATTGGTCTCAGTGAAGGGGCAGTAAATTGGTTTAGGAACTATCTTTCTGACAGAACACAATGTGTATATAATGACAATCGCAAGTCTAGCTGTCTTGAGATTAATAGAGGTGTGCCCCAGAGTTCCATTTTAGCTCCTGTGTTGTTCTCAATTTTTATTAATGATTTGGGAAATGGGATGCAACCAGCTAAGTTCCATCGACATGCAGATGATACAGTCATCTATTCATGTGCTCCTTCTCTGGTTCAGGCTGTTGAAGAGCTCCAGACTGTGTTTCAGTCACTGCAGGCCTCCCTTTATGGTCTCAAACTGGTCTTGAATGTACAAACAACTAAATGCATGACCTTTACCAGAGCTAGAACTCTGCCAGATAACGTTAGCATTGTCACATGTGGTGGCTTATCCATTGAAGAAATGTCATCCTACAAATACCTAGGAATTCGATTGGATGACAAGTTGTCCTTTAAAGTTCATGTGGATAATCTTGTGACAAAGCTTCAATTTAATATTTTTATTTTCGTAATAAGGGTTGCTTCCCGCTTATGGCTAGAAAGAAGCTTGTTCAGGCCACTTCTCTCTGTAATTGATTATGGTGACTTGTTGTATATGCATGCATTCTCCTCCGTCTAACAGAGAGCCTGTTTATCATGCAGCCTCCTCTGTCTAACAGAGACTGGACTCTGTTGATCATGCAGCCTCCTCTGTCTAACAGAGACTGGACTCTGTTTATCATGCAGCCTCCTCTGTCTTACATAGAATGGGCTCTGTTTATCATGCAGCCTCCTCTGTCTAACAGAGACTGGACTCTGTTTATCATGCAGCCTCCTCTGTCTAACAGAGACTCTGTTTATCATGCAGCCTCCTCTGTCTAACAGAGACTGGACTCTGTTTATCATGCAGCCTCCTCTGTCTTACAGAGACTGGACTCTGTTTATCATGCAGCCTCCTCTGTCTAACAGAGACTGGACTCTGTTTATCATGCAGCCTCCTCTGTCTAACAGAGACTGGACTCTGTTTATCATGCAGCCTCATCTGTCTAACAGAGACTGGACTCTGTTTATCATGCAGCCTCCTCTGTCTAACAGAGACTCTGTTTATCATGCAGCCTCCTCTGGCTAACAGAGACTGGACTCTGTTTATCATGCAGCCTCCTCTGTCTAACAGAGACTGGACTCTGTTTATCATGCAGCCTCCTCTGTCTGACAGAGGCTGGACTCTGTTTATCATGCAGCCTCATCTGTCTAACAGAGACTGGACTCTGTTTATCATGCAGCCTCCTCCGTCTAACAGAGACTGGACTCTGTTTATCATGCAGCCTCCTCTGTCTAACAGAGACTGGACTCTGTTTATCATGCATCCTTGGGCTTTATTACTAATGCCAAGTCACTCACCCACCATTGCACCAAATAAAAGGTTGGACTTTACATGATATTCTCAGAAAGCTACATTTGTATGTGTTCATCTACAAAGCCCTTTTGGGTAAACTCCCTCTTAACATCTGTAGTCTGGTCTCCTTCACCACCAGCAGTTACCATACCCGGTCTGCTAGGTGGTTGCTATGTTACCATACCCGGTCTGCTAGGTGGTTGCTATGTTACCATACCCGGTCTGCTAGGTGGTTGCTATGTTACCATACCCGGTCTGCTAGGTGGTTGCTATTTTAACATACCCGGTCTGCTAGGTGGTTGCTATGTTACCATACCCGGTCTGCTAGGTGGTTGCTATGTTACCATACCCGGTCTGCTAGGTGGTTGCTATGTTACCATACCCGGTCTGCTAGGTGGTTGCTATGTTACCATACCCGGTCTGCTAGGTGGTTGATAAGTTACCATACCCAGTCTGCTAGGTGGTTGCTATGTTACCATACCCGGTCTGCTTGGTGGTTGCTATGTTACCATACCCGGTCTGCTAGGTGGTTGCTATGTTACCATACCCGGTCTGCTTGGTGGTTGCTATGTTACCATACCCGGTCTGCTAGGTGGTTGCTATGTTACCATACCCGGTCTGCTAGGTGGTTGCTATGTTACCATACCTGGTCTGCTTGGTGGTTGCTATGTTACCATACCCGGTCTGCTAGGTGGTTGATATGGTACCATACCCGGTCTGCTAGGTGGTTGATAAGTTACCATACCCGGTCTGCTAGGTGGTTGATATGTTACCATAACCGGTTTGCTTGGTGGTTGCTATGTTACCATACCCGGTCTGCTAGGTGGTTGATATGGTACCATACCCGGTCTGCTAGGTGGTTGATAAGTCACCATACCCGGTCTGCTAGATGGTTGCTATGCTACCATACCCGGTCTGCTAGGTGGTTGCTATGTTACCATACCCGGTCTGCTAGGTGGTTGATATGTTACCATACCCGGTCTGCTCGGTGGTTGCTATGTTACCATACCCGGTCTGCTAGGTGGTTGATATGGTACCATACCCGGTCTGCTAGGTGGTTGATATGGTACCATACCCTGTCTGCTTGGTGGTTGCTATGTTACCATACCCGGTCTGCTAGGTGGTTGCTATGTTACCATACCCGGTCTGCTAGGTGGTTGATATGGTACCATACCCGGTCTGCTAGGTGGTTGATATGGTACCATACCCTGTCTGCTAGGTGGTTGCTATGGTACCATACCCAGTCTGCTAGGTGATTGCTACTCAAAGTCCCCCGGACATTCACAGTATTAGGCAAGACTGCCTTCTCTTCTTGTGCACCAGAGGCATGGAATAGTCCACAATCCCTGCTTCATCTAGATATGTTAGTGCCACTGAATGAATTTAAAATATTGATGGGAGATTCTGTTACAGAGGAGTGTAAATGCTTTATTTAGGCTGGATCATGTTTTAATGTTTTAATGTAAGGAATTGTCCGTAGAGAGAAAGGATTGTCTCGAGGCACAGATCTGGGGAAATGTTTCATGGATCAGTTGTTATTGTAATCTGGTATTTATCGTTTTCCCACCTGACTTTACATGGCTAGGCCTGGTATCATGAGGGACAGCTGGTTGACTTTACATGGCTAGGCCTGATATCATGAGGGACAGCTGGTTGACTTTACATGGCTAGGCCTGATATCATGAGGGACAGCTGGTTGACTTTACATGGCTAGGCCTGATATCATGAGGGACAGCTGGATGACTTTACATGGCTAGGCCTGATATCATGAGGGACAGCTGGTTGACTTTACATGGCTAGGCCTGATAACATGAGGGACAGCTGGTTGACTTTACATGGCTAGGCCTGATAACATGAGGGACAGCTGGTTGACTTTACATGGCTAGGGCTGATAACATGAGGGACAGCTGGATGACTTTACATGGCTAGGCCTGGTATCATGAGGGACAGCTGGTTGACTTTACATGGCTAGGCCTGATAACATGAGGGACAGCTGGTTGACTTTACATGGCTAGGCCTGATAACATGAGAGGGACAGCTGGATGACTTTACATGGCTAGGCCTGATAACATGAGGGACAGCTGGTTGACTTTACATGGCTAGGCCTGATATCATGAGGGACAGCTGGTTGACTTTACATGGCTAGGCCTGATAACATGAGAGGGACAGCTGGATGACTTTACATGGCTAGGCCTGATAACATGAGGGACAGCTGGTTGACTTTACATGGCTAGGCCTGATAACATGAGAGGGACAGCTGGATGACTTTACATGGCTAGGCCTGATAACATGAGGGACAGCTGGTTGACTTTACATGGCTAGGCCTGATAACATGAGAGGGACAGCTGGTTGACTTTACATGGCTAGGCCTGATATCAGGCTGCATTCATTGTAGCTGGGGATTTTAACAAGGCTAATCTGAAAGCAAGACTCCCTAAATTGTATCAGCATATCAATTGCGCAACCAGGGCAGGCAAAATCTTGGATCATTGCTATTCTAACTTCCGCGATGCATATAAGGCCCTGCCCCGCCCTCCTTTCGGAAAAGCTGACTACGACTCCATTTTGTTGATCCCTGCCTACAGACAGAAACTAAAACAAGAAGCTCCCACGCTGAGGTCTGTCCAACGCTGGTCCGACCAATCTGATTCCACACTCCAAGACTGCTTCCATCACGTGGACTGGGATATGTTTCGTATTGCGTCAGACAACAACATTGACAAATACGCTGATTCGGTGTGTGAGTTCATTAGAACGTGCGTTGAAGATGTCATTCCCATAGCAACAATTAAAACATTCCCAAACCAGAAACCGTGGATTGATGGCAGCGTTCGCGTGAAACTGAAAGCGCGAACCACTGCTTTTAATCAGGGCAAGGTGACCGGAAACATGACCGAATACAAACAGTGTAGCGATTCCCTCCGCAAGGCAATCAAACAAGCTAAGCGTCAGTATAGAGACAAAGTAGAATCTCAATTCAACGGCTCAGACACAAGAGGTAAGTGGCAGGGTCTACAGTCAATCACGGATTACAAAAAGAAAACCAGCCCCGTCACGGACCAGGATGTCTTGCTCCCAGGCAGACTAAATAACTTTTTTGCCCGCTTTGAGGACAATACAATGCCACTGACACGGCCTGAAACCAAAACATGCGGCCTCTCCTTCACTGCAGCCGAGGTGAGTAAAACATTTAAACGTGTTAACCCTCGCAAGGCTGCAGGCCCAGACGGCATCCCCAGCCGCACCCTCAGAGCATGCGCAGACCAGCTGGCTGGTGTGTTTACGGACATATTCAATCAATACCTATCCCAGTCTGCTGTTCCCACATGCTTCAAGAGGGCCACCCTTGTTCCTGTTCCCAAGAAAGCTAACGTAACTGAGCTAAACAACTACCGCCCCGTAGCACTCACTTCCGTCATCATGAAGTGCTTTGAGAGACTAGTCAAGGACCATATCACCTCCACCCTACCTGACACCCTAGACCCACTCCAATTTGCTTACCGCCCAAATAGGTCCACAGACGATGCAATCTCAACCACACTGCCCTAACCCATCTGGACAAGAGGAATACCTATGTGAGAATGCTGTTCATCGACTATAGCTCGGCATTTAACACCATAGTACCCTCCAAGCTCGTCATCAAGCTCGAGACCCTGGGTCTCGACCCCGCCATGTGCAACTGGGTACTGGACTTCCTGACGGGCCGCCCCCAGGTGGTGAGGGTAGGCAACAACATCTCCACCCCGCTGATCCTCAACACTGGGGCCCCACAAGGGTGCGTTCTGAGCCCTCTCCTGTACTCTCTGTTCACCCACGACTGCGTGGCCACGCACGCCTCCAACTCAATCATCAAGTTTGCGGACAACACAACAGTGGTAGGCTTGATTACCAACAACGACGAGACGGCCTACAGGGAGGAGGTGAGAGCCCTCGGAGTGTGGTGTCAGGAAAATAACCTCACATTCAAGGAGATGATTGTGGACTTCAAGAAACAGCAGAGGGAACACCCCCCTATCCACATCGATGGAACAGTAGTGGAGAGGGTAGCAAGTATTAAGTTCCTTGGCATACACATCACAGACAAACTGAATTGGTCCACCCACACAGACAGCATCGTGAAGAAGGTGCAGCAGCGCCTCTTCAACCTCAGGAGGCTGAAGAAATTCGGCTTGTCACCAAAAGCACTCACAAACTTCTACAGATGCACAATCGAGAGCATCCTGGCGGGCTGTATCACTGCCTGGTACGGCAACTGCTCCGCCCACAACCGTAAGGCTCTCCAGAGGGTAGTGAGGTCTGCACAACGCATCACCGGGGCAAACTACCTGCCCTCCAGGACACCTACACCTCCCGATGTTACAGGAAGGCCATAAAGATCATCAAGGACAACAACCACCCGAGCCACTGCCTGTTCACCCCGCTATCATCCAGAAGGCGAGGTCAGTACAGGTGCATCAAAGCTGGGACCGAGAGACTGAAAAACAGCTTCTATCTCAAGGCCATCAGACTGTTAAACAGCCACCACTAACATTGAGTGGCTGCTGCCAACACACTGACTCAACTCCAGCCACTTTAATAATGGGAATTGATGGGAAATATCACTAGCCACTTTAAACAATGCTACCTAATATAATGTTTACATACCCTACATTATTCATCTCATATGTATACGTATATACTGTACTCTATATCATCTACTGCATCTTTATGTAATACATGTATCACTAGCCACTTTAACTATGCCACTTTGTTTACATACTCATCTCATATGTATATACTGTACCCTATACCATCTACTGTATCTTGCCTATGCTGCTCTGTACCATCACTCATTCATATATCTTTATATACATATTCTTTATCCCTTTACACTTGTGTGTATAAGGTAGTTGTGGAATTGTTAGTTAGATTACTTGTTGGTTATTACTGCATTGTCAGAACTAGAAGCACAAGCATTTCGCTACAATCGCATTAACATCTGCTAACCATGTGTATGTGACAAATACAATTTGATTTGATTTGATTTGATGAGAGGGACAGCTGGTTGACTTTACATGGCTAGGCCTGATATCATGAGGGACAGCTGGTTGACTTTACATGGCTAGGCCTGATATCATGAGAGGGACAGCAGGTTGACTTTACATGGCTAGGCCTGATAACATGAGGGATAGCTGGTTGACTTTACATGGCTAGGCCTGATATCATGAGAGGGACAGCTGGTTGACTTTACATGGCTAGGCCTGATATTATAAGGGACAGCTGGTTGACTTTACATGGCTAGGCCTGATATCATGAGGGACAGCTGGTTGACTTTACATGGCTAGGCCTGATATTATAAGGGACAGCTGGTTGACTTTACATGGCTAGGCCTGATATCATGAGAGGGACAGCTGGTTGACTTTACATGGCTAGGCCTGATATCATGAGAGGGACAGCTGGTTGACTTTACATGGCTAGGCCTGATATTATAAGGGACAGCTGGTTGACTTTACATGGCTAGGCCTGATATCATGAGGGACAGCTGGTTGACTTTACATGGCTAGGCCTGATATTATAAGGGACAGCTGGTTGACTTTACATGGCTAGGCCTGATAACATGAGGGACAGCTGGTTGACTTTACATGGCTAGGCCTGATATCATGAGAGGGACAGCTGGTTGACTTTACATGGCTAGGCCTGATATTATGAGGGACAGCTGGTTGACTTTACATGGCTAGGCCTGATATCATGAGGGACAGCTGGTTGACTTTACATGGCTAGGCCTGATATCATGAGAGGGACAGCTGGTTGACTTTACATGGCTAGGCCTGATAACATGAGGGACAGCTGGTTGACTTTACATGGCTAGGCCTGATAACATGAGAGGGACAGCTGGTTGCTTGGTCACTTTAGCTAGCTGCAATTTTACATCTTTAAACCACCCAGTAAAAGGTAACGGGTTCTTTCTCATTTAAATCACCTTAAAGTAGATATCGTCTTTCTTCAGGAGACACATCTCCGCACTTTTGACCACTATCGTTTAAAAGGAAAGTGCATCGGTCAATCATATTCCTATTTTCATTCTAAAAACATGAGGAGCAGCCATTTTAATTAGTAAAAACATAAGACCTTCTCACGTAGACTTCTTTTTCCAGGAGAATATATTTCTGCCACTTATCGCGGAGTCTGATTACCAAGCTATAGTCATTTCAAATCATTATCCTCTTACTATGAAACTACTTATACCCAATACACAGCCCAGTTATCACCCTTGTAGGCTTAAAGGGAAGCAGGTAGCCTAGTGGATAGAGCACTGGGCGAGTAACCGCAAGGTTGCTGGATCGAATCCCAGTTGAATGCATGCAGTCGTACAACTGACTAGGTATCCCCCTTAACCCACTACTGCTATCTGAAGAAACCTTGGTTGCTTTTATATCATCTCAAATTGAGCTGTAATCAACCCCCTGGAATGTCGCCTACCACAGTATAGGAATCAATGAAGGCTTATCTAAGGGGCCAAATTATTTAGCGCAAGATTAAGGAAGTGCAATATTCAACTCCTCTAGGAACTTACAAATAACATCTGGGATTTGGATATGGCATATTCACACTCTTCATCCACAGATTTACAAAAACAACAGTTTGACACTTCAGACAAAGTTTAATCTTCTTTCAACTCGATAAGCAGAAAATCGAATTAGTAAATCTCGATACAAAAATGATGAACATGGAGAGAAACCAGGGAAAATGCTGCGTCAAGAGAACAAATCAAACCATACCTGAGATAACTGATGAGCTGGGTAACACATGTACTGATCATTTAGAGGTCAATTCATGCTTTCATAACTTTTACTCATAATTATACACTTCAGAATCAGCTGGTAATGCCACGTTACTCCACACATTTGAGAACTTAGATGTTCCTACAGTTGAACCTGAGACAGCTGCTAAACTAGAAGAGCAGCTCTCTGTAGAAGAGATCGTGTTGCCAATTAAATCTCCTGGACCCGACGGATTTCAGAGCTATTTCTTAAAATAAATTCTCAGATCGGGCCTCCCGAGTGGCGAGCTCGCTGTGCCACTAGAGATTCTAGGTGTGAGTCCAGCCTCTGTCGCAGCCGGCCACGACCGGGAGACCCATGGGGCGGCACACAATTGGCCCAGCGTCGTCTGGGTTAGGGGAGGGTTTGGCCGACAGGGATGTCCTTGTACCATCAAGCACTAGCGACCGGGTGGAGTGCACGCTGACACGGTCGTCAGATGTTTCCTCCGACACATTGGTGCGGCTTGCTTCCGGGTGGGATGCGCGCAGTGTTAAGAAGCAGTGTGGCTTGGTTGGTTTGTGTTCTGGAGGACGCATGGCTCTAGACCTTCGCCTCTCCCGAGGGAGAGCAATGAGAAACCAATTGATGAGACAAGACCGTAACTACCAATTGGACACCAGGAAATTGGGGAGAAAAAGGGGGAAAAAAATATATGCAAAAATAAACAAAAATATATTTTTATTCTCAGATCAACTCTCTCCTCTCTTTCCGTATTTGAGGAATCATTCTCCTCAAAATCTTTACCCTCAACAATAAGACAAGCATGTATTTCACTTATTCTGAAAATGGAAAAAAAAAACTTGTGTGGTTCATGTAGGAAAATTTCTTTACTTAATTGAAATGTAAAGATACTTTATATGATTGCCTGCCGTTTTGAGTCAGTTCTTCCCTCCGTTATCCTTAAAAATCGTCATTCTTTTTAAACATCAGACATCTTTATAATATACTTTATAACCCCTCTTCATCTGACACTCCAGAGATATTGTTATCACTTGATGCTGAGATGAAGTTTGATCAGTGGGATTATCTGTTTTATATCCTCAAACAATTTGGATTCGGTCCCAATTTTATGTCCTGGATCAAAGTCCTTTACTCCTCCCCTATGCCTGCAGTGCGCACAAATATTAACCTTTCATCCTATTTCCAACTTCAACATGGGACAAGACAGGGTTGTCCTCTATCCCCTCAGCTGTTTGCTTTCACAATTAAGCCTTTAGCCGTAACAATATGTGAATAATACTACTATGCGGATGACATTATATTATAAATGTCTGACCCTTTAACTGGTCTTCCAGAGATTCAGGTTCTACTAAAGACAGTTGGTAAATATGAGGTTCATCTATAAAAACATGAATTGATGTGCATTAATCCTACTGACAGGCAAACGTACTTTAGTCATGTGCCCTTCAGTCACTACGCAGAAACTGTAATGGGAATTTGAGTCACACTCAACTTCAACTTTTTCTTCACGAGGAATGAAAGTATTACCTACGTTTTTATACACATTTCAAATGTATTACTATCTTTCTGACAAAATATATTTTTTTTATCTTAATAGATAAAAGCAGATATTAGTTTATCTGGAACAAGAAAAACCCTCGGACACGTAGGAGCGTATTGCAGAGACTCGTCCCCAGGGTGGTCTAGCGCTACCCAACTTTCAATATTATTACTGGGCAGCATAATAAGAAAATGGTTGACCTTGGAGATCTCATCCTGTGGCCCACCTCCTTAGCTTAGCTTTGCTCCAAACTAGCTGAGCCTGTTTCCAAATACATTAAAAACCCTATTCAAATCAAATCAAATCACATTTATTTATATAGCCCAGCTGATATCTCAAAGTGCTGTACAGAAACCCAGCCTAAAACCCCAAACAGCAGGCAATGCAGGTGTAGAAGCACGGTGGCTAGGAAAAACTCCCTAGAAAGGCCAAAACCTAGGAAGAAACCTAGAGAGGAACCAGGCTATGTGGGGTGGCCAGTCCTCTTCTGGCTGTGCCGGGTGGAGATTATAACAGAACATGGCCAAGATGTTCAAGATGTTGTATGGTTTTTAATTATGGGGCAGAAGTTGAAAATTCACTGAGACCAAAAGATCTCCTTAACTGATTCCAGATCAGCTAATGCAAGTAGGGTATTTCATATCTGGTCTGGAAAAGGGATCTCCTCACTGAACGACCTGTATATACAGTTTGGGGAGGCAGGTGGCTAGCCTAGTGGTTAGACTGTAGGGCCGGCAGGTCGCCTAGTGGTTAGAGTGTAGGGGCGGCAGGTAGCCTAGTAGTTAGAGTGTAGGGGTGGCAGGTAGCCTAGTGGTTCGAGTGTAGGGGTGGCAGGTAGCCTAGTGGTTAGAGTGTAGGGGCGGCAGGTAGCCTAGTGGTTAGAGTGTAGGGCCGGCAGGTAGCCTAGTGGTTAGTGTAGGGCCGGCATGTAGCCTAGTGGTTTGAGTGTAGGGCTAGTAACTGAAAGGTTGCTGGATCAAATCTCCACGCTGACAAGGTAAAACACACTGTCGTTCTGTTGTTCTGCCCCTGAGCAAGGCAGTTAACCCACTGTTCCCCGATAGGCTGTCATTGTAAATAAGAATTTGTCCTTAACTGACTTGCCTAGTTAAATAAAACATATCAGAGGGGGCATGAGTGTGATCTGCATGTTGTTAAACTTCCACAATCTGGATTCCCTGAACTCTCAAGAACCAATGGGAAGAGGACTTAGGTGAACAACTTTCAGACAAAACTCGTCAGAGTATGCTTCATACTCTGACATTCTTCATCTATATATGTCCGTCTCAGAAAACGTCTCAAGAATTGATATCCATAAATCTGTCAATTCTGTGCATATGCTGCTAATTTATTACACATGTTTTGGAAATTTTTGGATATCAACTCTTGAGATGTTTTCTAAGATACTAGAGAGACGTATAGAACCTTCTGCCTTTATTGCATCATTCAGAGGGGCACCGCAGGAGGCCCCTCTAAACAGTTCTATGGGCAACATGCTGGCATGTACTACTCTTCCAGCTATTATACTATTTAAGTGGAAGGATCAGTTTCCTCCTACTTTAAACCATTGGAAAAGGGAAGTTATGCAACATTTCAATTTTCATAACTCATAAACCAACCCAAATTATACATTTAAGTCATTTTTTGGCCGCCAAATTATAATTTGTATCATTATTTTATTATTACTTTTTGTTTTATAATATCTTTGTATTTTTTTAATTTGAATAACAAGAGCACCTCCTCCCAGCTGCCCACTGCACTGAGGCTAGGTAACACGGTCACCACCGATAAATCCCTGATAATCAAAAACTTCAACAAGCATTTCTCAACGGCTGGCCATGCCTTCCTCCTGGTTAATCCAACCTCGGGCCAACAGCTCCGCCCCCCCCCAGCTACTCGACCAAGCCTCCCTAGCTTCTCCTTTACCCAAATCCAGATAGCAGATGTTCTGAAAGAGCTGCAAAACCTGGGGCCATACAAATCAGCTGGGCTTGACAATCTGGACCCTCTACTTCTGAAACTGTCCACCGCCATTGTCGCAACCCCTATTACCAGCCTGTTCAACCTCTCCTTCGTATCATCTGAGATGCCCAAGGATTGAAAAGCTGCCGCGGTCATCCCATTCTTCAAAGGGTGAGGCACCTTGGACCCAAACTGTTACAGACCTATATCCATCCTGCCTTGCCTATCTAAGGTCTTCGAAAGCCAAGTCAACAAACAGATCACTAACCAACTCGAATCCCACCGTACCTTCTCCGCTGTGCAATCCGGTTCCGAGCCGGTCACGGGTTTACCTCAGCCACACTCAAGGTACTAAACGATATCATAACCACAATCGATAAGAGACATTACTGTGCAGCCGTCTTCATCGACCTGGCCAAGGCTTTCGACTCTGTCAATCACCATGTTCTTATTGGCAGACTCAGTAGCCTCGGTTTATCTAATGACTGCCTTGCCTGGTTCACCAACTACTTTGCAGACAGAGTTCAGTGTGTCAAATCGGAGGGCATGTTGTCCGGTCCTCTGGCAGTCTCTATGGGGGTGCCACAGGGTTCAATTCTCGGGCCGACTCTTTTCTCTGTTTATATCAATGATGTTGCTCTTGCTGCGGGCGATTCCCTGATCCACCTCTACACAGACGACACCATTCTGTATATTCTGTATACTTCTGGCCCTTGGACACTGTGCTATCTAACCTCCAAACAAGCTTCAATGCCATACAACACTCCTTCCGTGGCCTCCACCTGCTCTTAAACGCTAGTAAAACCAAATGCATGCTTTTCAACCGTTCGCTGCCTGCACCTGCACGCCCGACTAGCATCACCACCCTGGATGGCTCCGACCTAGAATATGTGGACATATATAAGTAGCTAGGTGTATGGCTAGACTGCAAACTCTCCTTCCAGACTCATATCAAACATCTCCAATCGAAAATCAAATCAAGAGTCGGCTTTCTATTCCGCAACAAAGCCTCCTTCACTCACGCCGCCAAACTTACCCTTGTAAAACTGACTATCCTAACGATCCTCGACTTCGGCAATGTCATCTACAAAATAGCTTCCAATACTCTACTCAGGAAACTGGATGCAGTTTATCACAGTGCCATACGTTTTGTCACTAAAGCACCTTATACTACCCACCACTGTGACCTGTATGCTCTAGTCGGCTGGCCCTCGCTACATGTTCGTCGCCAGACCCACTGGCTCCAGGTCATCTACAAGTCTATGCTAGGTAAAGCTCCGCCTTATCTAAGTTCATTGGTCACGATGGCAACACCCACCCGTAGCATGCGCTCCAGCAGGTGTATCTCACTGATTATGCCTAAAGCCAAAACCTCATTTGGCCGCCTTTCCTTCCAGTTCTCTGCTGCCTGCGACTGGAACGAATTGCAACAATCTCTGAAGTTGGAGACTTTTATCTCCCTCACCAACTTTAAACATCTGCTATCTGAGCAGCTAACCGATCGCTGCAGCTGTACATAGTCCATCGGTATATAGCCCACCCAATTTACCTACCTCATCCCCATACTGTTTTTATTTTATTTACTTCTCTGTTCTTTTGCACACCAGTATCTCTACCTGCACATCTGATCATTTATCACTCCAGTGTTAATCTGCTAAATTGTAATTATTCACTCCTATGGTCTATTTATTGTCTACCTCCTCATGCCTTTTGCACACAATGTATATAGATTATCTTTTTTTTTTACTATGTTATTGACTTGTTTATTGTTTACTCCCTGTGTTGTTGTCTGTTCACACTGCTATGCTTTATTTTGGCCAGGTCGCAGTTGCAAATGAGAACTTGTTCTCAACGAGCCTAACTTGTTAAATAAAGGTTAAATAAAAAAATAAAAACATATTACTCATTGTATATCATGCCGCTTTAAGTCTGGTATTGGGGTGGGGCTCTGTTAGAGCATGTGGGGTTGGGGTGGGGCTCTTTTAGAGCATGGGGGTTGGGCTCTGTTAGAGCATGGGGGGGGTTGATTTGGTAGGGGATCTGTGTGTTCTGTTAGAGCATGAGGGGTTGGGGGGTTGATTTGGTAGGGGATCTGTGTGTTCTGTTAGAACATGGGGGGGGGGTGATTTGGTAGGGGATCTGTGTGTTCTGTTAGAGCATGAGGGGTTGGGGGGGGTTGATTTGGTAGGGGATCTGTGTGTTCTGTTAGAGCATGAGGGGTTGGAGGGGGTTGATTTGGTAGGGGATCTGTGTGTTCTGTTAGAGCATGGGGGGGTTGATTTGGTAGGGGATCTGTGTGTTCTGTCCTGCTATTCTGTCTTGTATAATCATAAAAAATGCCAAATTGAAAAAATAAATAAAAACAGAAACAACTTGACAGGTAAGTTTAGGAATTCATTCCGAGTGTTTAAGTTAAATAGTTTGGGATAGACAAAAAACATGTAAATACACCATCCCTGTCCAAAACACCCTAGCAAGCCACAAGACTACTTGATGGTAATGATGCAAACCGTTGCCCCCTACTGGCCGGTTATCTGAACCTGCAGAGTATAGTCATGGCGGTGGTGAGAGAGACCAGATCTAACCTGAACCTGCAGAGTATAGTCATGGCGGTGGTGAGAGAGACCAGATCTAACCTGAACCTGCAGAGTATAGTCATGGCGGTGGTGAGAGACCAGATCTAACCTGAACCTGCAGAGTATAGTCATGGCGGTGGTGAGAGAGACCAGATCTAACCTGAACCTGCAGAGTATAGTCATGGCGGTGGTGAGAGAGACCAGATCTAACCTGAACCTGCAGAGTATAGTCATGGCGGTGGTGAGAGACCAGATCTAACCTGAACCTGCAGAGTATAGTCATGGCGGTGGTGAGAGACCAGATCTGACCTGAACCTGCAGAGTATAGTCATGGCGGTGGTGAGAGAGACCAGATCTAACCTGAACCTGCAGAGTATAGTCATGGCGGTGGTGAGAGACCAGATCTGACCTGAACCTGCAGAGTATAGTCATGGCGGTGGTGAGAGAGACCAAAGAGGTGCTGTATCCTGCTGTGTACAGAGCTTTCACAGACGCATAGTGCATGTCCTGGAAGAGACAGAGAGACACTGTTATAGTATATGTCCTGGAAGAGACAGAGAGACACTGTTATAGTATATGTCCTGGAAGAGACAGAGAGACACTGTTATAGAACATAGTATATGTCCTGGAAGAGACAGAGAGACACTGTTATAGTATATGTCCTGGAAGAGACAGAGAGACACTGTTATAGAACATAGTATATGTCCTGGAAGAGACAGAGAGACACTGTTATAGTATATGTCCTGGAAGAGACAGAGAGACACTGTTATAGTATATGTCCTGGAAGAGACAGAGAGACACTGTTATAGTATATGTCCTGGAAGAGACAGAGAGACACTGTTATAGTATATGTCCTGGAAGAGACAGAGAGACACTGTTATAGAACATAGTATATGTCCTGGAAGAGACAGAGAGACACTGTTATAGAACATAGTATATGTCCTGGAAGAGACAGAGAGACACTGTTATAGTATATGTCCTGGAAGAGACAGAGAGACACTGTTATAGTATATGTCCTGGAAGAGACAGAGAGACACTGTTATAGTATATGTCCTGGAAGAGACAGAGAGACACTGTTATAGTATATGTCCTGGAAGAGACAGAGAGACACTGTTATAGTATATGTCCTGGAAGAGACAGAGAGACACTGTTATAGAACATAGTATATGTCCTGGAAGAGACAGAGAGACACTGTTATAGTATATGTCCTGGAAGAGACAGAGAGACACTGTTATAGAACATAGTATATGTCCTGGAAGAGACAGAGAGACACTGTTATAGAACATAGTATATGTCCTGGAAGAGACAGAGAGACACTGTTATAGAACATTGTATATGTCCTGGAAGAGACAGAGAGACACTGTTATAGAACATAGTGCATGTCCTGGAAGAGACAGAGAGACACTGTTATAGAACATAGTGCATGTCCTGGAAGAGACAGAGAGACACTGTTATAGTATATGTCCTGGAAGAGACAGAGAGACACTGTTATAGAACATAGTATATGTCCTGGAAGAGACAGAGAGACACTGTTATAGTATATGTCCTGGAAGAGACAGAGAGACACTGTTATAGTATATGTCCTGGAAGAGACAGAGAGTCACTGTTATAGTATATGTCCTGGAAGAGACAGAGAGACACTGTTATAGTATATGTCCTGGAAGAGACAGAGAGACACTGTTATAGTATATGTCCTGGAAGAGACAGAGAGACACTGTTATAGAACATAGTGCATGTCCTGGAAGAGACAGAGAGACACTGTTATAGAACATTGTATATGTCCTGGAAGAGACAGAGAGACACTGTTATAGAACATAGTGCATGTCCTGGAAGAGACAGAGAGACACTGTTATAGAACATAGTGCATGTCCTGGAAGAGACAGAGAGACACTGTTATAGAACATTGTATATGTCCTGGAAGAGACAGAGAGACACTGTTATAGAACATAGTGCATGTCCTGGAAGAGACAGAGAGACACTGTTATAGAACATAGTGCATGTCCTGGAAGAGACAGAGAGACACTGTTATAGTATATGTCCTGGAAGAGACAGAGAGACACTGTTATAGAACATAGTATATGTCCTGGAAGAGACAGAGAGACACTGTTATAGTATATGTCCTGGAAGAGACAGAGACACTGTTATAGAACATAGTATATGTCCTGGAAGAGACAGAGAGACACTGTTATAGTATATGTCCTGGAAGAGACAGAGAGACACTGTTATAGTATATGTCCTGGAAGAGACAGAGAGACACTGTTATAGTATATGTCCTGGAAGAGACAGAGAGACACTGTTATAGAACATAGTGCATGTCCTGGAAGAGACAGAGAGACACTGTTATAGAACATTGTATATGTCCTGGAAGAGACAGAGAGACACTGTTATAGAACATAGTGCATGTCCTGGAAGAGACAGAGAGACACTGTTATAGAACATAGTGCATGTCCTGGAAGAGACAGAGAGACACTGTTATAGTATATGTCCTGGAAGAGACAGAGAGACACTGTTATAGAACATAGTATATGTCCTGGAAGAGACAGAGAGACACTGTTATAGTATATGTCCTGGAAGAGACAGAGAGACACTGTTATAGAACATAGTATATGTCCTGGAAGAGACAGAGAGACACTGTTATAGAACATAGTATATGTCCTGGAAGAGACAGAGAGACACTGTTATAGTATATGTCCTGGAAGAGACAGAGAGACACTGTTATAGTATATGTCCTGGAAGAGACAGAGAGACACTGTTATAGTATATGTCCTGGAAGAGACAGAGAGACACTGTTATAGTATATGTCCTGGAAGAGACAGAGAGACACTGTTATAGTATATGTCCTGGAAGAGACAGAGAGACACTGTTATAGTATATGTCCTGGAAGAGACAGAGAGACACTGTTATAGTATATGTCCTGGAAGAGACAGAGAGACACTGTTATAGTATATGTCCTGGAAGAGACAGAGAGACACTGTTATAGAACATAGTATATGTCCTGGAAGAGACAGAGAGACACTGTTATAGTATATGTCCTGGAAGAGACAGAGAGACACTGTTATAGTATATGTCCTGGAAGAGACAGAGAGACACTGTTATAGAACATAGTATATGTCCTGGAAGAGACAGAATAGCACATGGTTCTACTGTTTGCACTGTTCAACGGAAGTATACATTGTGAAAGAAGGTCCTGTTCTAGGTTCTATATACTAGGTTTTAGAGGTTCTATGTTGATACCTGTCTGGTTCTAGGAGTTAGGTTCTAGGTTCTTACCTGTCTAGTTCTAGATTCTAGGAGGTTAGGTTCTTGGTTCTTACCTGTCCAATTCTAGGTTCTAGAGGTTGGGTTCTAGGTTATTAACTGTCTAGTTCTAGGTTCTAGAGGTTGGGTTCTAGGCTCTTACCTGTCTAGTTCTAGGTTCTTACCTGTCTAGTTCTAGGTTCTAGAGGTTAGGTTCTAGGTTCTTACCTGTCTAGTTCTAGAAGTTATGTCCTAGGTTCGAACCTGTCTGGTTCTAGGTTCTAGATATTAGGTTCTAGGTTCTTACCTGTCTAGTTCTAGGTTCTTACCTGTCTAGTTCTAGGTCCTAGAGGTTAGGTTCTAGGTTATTACCTGTCTAGTTCTATGTTCTAAAGGTCGGGTTCTAGGTTCTTACCAGTCTAGTTCTATGTTCTAGAGGTTAGGTTCTAGGTTCTTACCTATCTAGTTCTAGGTTCTAGAGGTTCGTTTCTAGGTTCTTACCGGTCTGGTGGTGTTATCGTCTGACAGACAGGCGTCAACGTAGTGAGGAAATGTTTCTGACCAGCCCTCTGCTGTACAGTTCCTACTGATCCAACCAATCTCTGAAACACACACACACACACACACACACACACACACACACACACACACACACACACACACACACACACACACACACACACACACACACACACACACACACACACGTCAATCTACAAAATGCTGAATACCATAGCACTTCAACCAAGCCAAGCCATACTGTTTGAATCATTAGTACAGTAGAAGCCATGCTACAAACCATCGTCAGGACTCAGGAGGTCATGAAAGACTTCAGGGCATCTGACTGATACCACTTCACCTACGGCTGCATCCTGCCAACAAGCCAGGTCGTCCCACATCCACGGACAGCCTGCAACATACAGGGTATATCCAGTATCTCATACAGTAGCAGGATCTCTGTCTGGTGGTCTGGATGAAGCCAATTACCTTTTAAAGACCCGAGACGGGCGAAGCACACTGAGCCAGACAGACAGACAGACAGACCCAGAGCTAACCAATTAAACCTGTCTATACTATCACTGTGAATAACACACGCGCACAGGCACACCCACTAACACACCCACTAACACACACACACTAACACACTCCCACTAACACACCCACTAACACACCCACTAACACACACCCACTAACACACCCACTAACACACACACACACTAGCACACCCACTAACACACCCACTAACACACACCCACTAACACACACCCACTAACACACACACTAACACACACCCACTAACACACCCACTAACACACAACACACTAACACACACACACACTAACACACCCACTAACACACCCACTAACACACTCCCACTAACACACACTTAGGGAATGTGATTTTGGGAAAGAGGTCATCTTAATGGGATATTTTAACATTAATTATGAAGACAAGTGTTGTAGGAAAACCCTCAAACGGATCACTAACACCTTTGACCTTACACAGCTAGTTAAAGGGCCAACCAGGGTGACTTGTTGCTCTAAAACACAGATTGATTTGGTGTTCAGTAATAAACCAGAGAGAGTGACTAAATCATTCAATATGGTTACTGGGCTATCTGATCATAATCTGACACTTAGAGCCAGAAAGCTGTCTAAGAGCAGGTTTAACCTCTCTACTGTTAGAAAGCCGGATCAACTCAGAATACCTAAGAGTGAATTAAACTATATTGAAAAAGCAATTAAGGGAATAAACTGGAATGATCTCTTGTCCTATACAGACGTGGAAGCTGATAGTCAGGTTTTTCTATCCACAATCCAGACTACAATAAATGGCTTCCTAAAGCAAATCAAATCCAAACCTGGCCAAAAGAGCACTCTTCCTTGGCTAAATGGAGAAATCTGGAAATTGATGAAAGAACGAGATTATGCTCTAAAAATAGCCCTAAAATCTAAATTAGAGCATGACAGACGTAGGTTTACCATGTTGAGAAATAAGGTGATGAAAGAAATCAGACAGGCCAAGGCAAACTTTTTTATTAACATAATTGGTGAAGCAAAGGGAAATTCTAAATTGATATGGGAGAATCTAAAAAAGTTAACAGGGAAAGACCATAGTAACACTGCAAAAAGACTAGAAATCATGGTGAATAACAATCTAACACAGGATGCAGTCGAAATAGCAATAGCCTTCAATTCCTACTTTATTGACTCTGTCAGGCACTGACACAGAACCCCTCCACTGGTTTCTTGGGCTCAGTGCTAGTGAATGACACTCAACCTGTCTTCATCATAAGGGAGGTTTCTGAGTCAAAGGTGAACAAAGTGATTAGCTCACTAAAGAACTCTAAAGCCAAAGATGTGTTTGGGATGGACTCTACCTTTCTTAAAAACTACAAAGAGTCACTCATTGGCCCCATTACTAAGGTCACCAACACATCTATTGGTCTCGGTGTGTTTCCAAGGGTATGGAAGTCGGCCATAATAACGGCCATCTTTAAATCAGGCGACCCTGCTGACGTGAGTAACTACAGGCCCATTAGTATACTACCTGTGGTGTCAAAGGTTGTTGAAAAGTGTGTAGCAGAACAACTGATTGCCCACCTCAACAACAGCCCCTTCACATTACACTCCATGAAGTTTGGCTTCAGAGCGAAACACTCCACAGAAACGGCCAACTGCTTTCTTCTGGAAAATGTGAAGTCCAAGATGGACAAAGGGGGTGCTGTTGGGGCTGTGTTTCTGGACCTAAGGAAGGCTTTTGATACTGTTAACCATGAGATTCTCATCACAAAATTGTCCAAGTTCAACTTTTCCCCTGATGCCTTGAGATGGATGAAATCATACCTTGAAGGCAGAACTCAGTGTCAGAGTGAGCAATGAGCTGTCGCCCACTCGTAGCTATGATGTGGGCGTGCCCCAAGGGTCAATACTGGGGCCCCTCCTGTTCAGCCTGTACATTAATGATCTGCCTTCTGTCTGTACTGGGTCTGAAGTTCAAATGTATGCAGATGATACAGTGATATATGTGCATGCAAAGAGCAAACAACAAGCTGCACAAGAACTCACTACTGTAATGGTCCAGGTTACAAAGTGGCTCAGTGACTCGTGTTTGCATCTCAATGTGAAAAAACTGTTTGCATGTTTTTCACAAAGAGGGCAACAGATGCTACTGAGCCAGATGTCTATGTGTCAGGGGAGAAGCTCCAGGTGGTATCCGATTTTAAGTACCTTGGCATCATACTTGATTCCAACCTCTCTTTTAAAAAGCATGTGAAAAAGGTAATTCAAATAACTAAATTCAACCTAGCTAATTTCCGATTTATACGAAATTGTTTGACTACAGAGGTAGCAAAACTGTACTTCAACTCTATGATACTCCCCACTTAACATACTGCTTGACTAGTTGGGCCCAAGCTTGCTGTACAACATTAAAACCTATTCAGTCTGTCTACAAACAGGCTCTCAAAGTGCTTGATAGGAAGCCCAATAGCCATCATCATTGTCACATCCTTAGAAAGCATGAGCTCTTGAGTTGGGAAAATCTTGTGCAATACACCGACGCATGTCTTGTATTCAAGATCCTTAATGGCCTGGCTCCCCCTCCACTCAATATTTTTGTTAAACAGAAAACCCAGACATATGGCAGCAGATCCACAAGGTCTGCCATGAGAGAGGTGACTGTATAGTTCCCCTAAGGAAAAGCACCTTTAGTAAATCTGCATTCTCTGTGAGAGCTTCCCATGTCTGGAATACACTGCCATCAAACACACATAACTGCACCAAATATCACACTTTCACAAAATGCTTGAAGACATGGCTAAAGGTCAATCAGATTTGTGAACATGGTCCCTAGCTGTGTGTTGCCGCTTTCCATGTTGTCTGTAGCTTGTGAGGTGTGGAAACACTTTGTTGCTTTTATGAATTTTGTCTTGCTGCTTTTTGTTCTATGTTGCTCTGTCTGTATGCTACGTCTTGCTTGTCCTATGTTGCTCTAACTGTATGCTATGTCTTGCTTGTCCTATGTTGCTATGTCTTGCTTGTTCTATGTTGCTATTGTCTATATTGTAATTGTTTTTAATAACCTGCCCAGGGACTGCGGTTGAAAATTAGCCGGCTGGCTAAAACCGGCACTTTTACTGAAACGTTGATTAATGTGCACTGTCCCTGTAAAAATAAACTCAAACTCGCACTAACACACACCCACTAACACACTCCCACTAACACACTCCCACTAACACACTCCCACTAACACACTCCCACTAACACACTCCCACTAACACACACACTAATACACCCACTAACACACTTCCACTAACACACACCCACAAACACACACCCTCAAACACACACCCACAAACACACACCCACAAACACACACCCACTAACACAAACCCACTAACACAAACCCACTAACACACTCCCACTAACACACTCCCACTAACACACACACTAACACACACACTAACACACACCCACTAACACTCCCACTAACACACTCCCACTAACACACTCCCACTAACACACTCCCACTAACACACTCCCACTAACACACTCCCACTAACACACCCACTAACACACACACTAACACACACCCACTAACACACCCATAAACACACCCACTAACACACTCCCACTAACACACTCCCACTAACACACACACACTAACACACTCCCACTAACACACACACACACAGGCACACACACTATCACACACCCACTAACACACACCCACTAACACACTCCCACTAACACACTCCCACTAACACACTCCCACTAACACACTTCCACTAACACACACACACTAACACACACCCACTAACACACCCACTAACACTCCCACTAACACTCCCACTAACACACTCCCACTAACACACACCCATAAACACACACCCACTAACACACTCCCACTAACACACACACTAACACACACCCACTAACACACACCCACTAACACACACCCACTAACACACACCCACTAACACACACCCACTAACACACCCATAAACACACACCCACTAACACACACACACTAACACACCCACTAACACACACCCACTAACACTCCCACTAACACACTCCCACTAACACACCCATAAACACACACCCACTAACACACTCCCACTAACACACCCACTAACACACACCCACTAACACACCCATAAACACACACCCACTAACACACCCATAAACACACACCCACTAACACACCCACTAACACACCCATAAACACACACCCACTAACACACCCATAAACACACACCCACTAACACTCCCACTAACACACTCCCACTAACACACTCCCACTAACACTCCCACTAACACACACCCACTAACACACCCATAAACACACACCCACTAACACTCCCACTAACACACTCCCACTAACACACACCCACTAACACACCCACTAACACAAGTGATAATGCAATCCCTCTGGAGGGGAATGACTAGTGTTGATCTGAAGAAGGATTCAGGATTCTGTGTAAAGGAAGGTAGAGGTAGTTTCAATGCTAACAAGCGTCAGCGCTATGCATATCTACTAGATACCCATAGACCTCCAGCAATTAGTTAGTTCCTGCAACTTCCTTCATACTGGACACAGAGACATAAAAGTGGTTTCCACGAGTTCATCTGACTCTGGGTCAGTAGATAAAGGAGACCATCTGACTCTGGGTCAGTAGGTAAAGGGTTTCATCTGACTCTGGGTCAGTAGATAAAGGGTTTCATCTGACTCTGGGTCAGTAGATAAAGGGTTTCATCTGACTCCGGGTCAGTAGATAAAGGAGACCATCTGACTCTGGGTCAGTAGGTAAAGGGTTTCATCTGACTCTGGGTCAGTAGATAAAGGACCTCATCTGACTCTGGGTCAGTAGATAAAGGACCTCATCTGACTCTGGGTCAGTAGATAAAGGGCCTCATCTGACTCTGGGTCAGTAGATAAAGGGCCTCATTGCCAATTTCACAGTATCCCTAGACAGGAGAGTGACCCTAGACAGGAGAGTGACCCTAGACAGGAGAGTGACCCTAGACAGGAGAGTGACCCTAGACAGGAGAGTGACCCTAGACAGGAGAGTGGCCCTAGACAGGAGAGTGGCCCTAGACAGGAGAGTGACCCTAGACAGGAAGTCAATAGCACTGCCATAGGCAGGAGAGTGACCCTAGACAGGAAGTCAGTAGCACTGCCATAGGCAGGAGAGTGACCCTAGACAGGAGAGTGACCCTAGACAGGAGAGTGACCCTAGACAGGAGAGTGACCCTAGACAGGAGAGTGGCCCTAGACAGGAGAGTGACCCTAGACAGGAGAGTGACCCTAGACAGGAAGTCAATAGCACTGCCATAGGCAGGAGAGTGACCCTAGACAGGAGAGTGACCCTAGACAGGAGAGTGACCCTAGACAGGAGAGTGACCCTAGACAGGAGAGTGACCCTAGACAGGAGAGTGACCCTAGACAGGAGAGTGACCATAGACAGGAGAGTGACCCTAGACAGGAGAGTGACCATAGACAGGAGAGTGACCATAGACAGGAGAGTGACCCTAGACAGGAGAGTGACCCTAGACAGGAGAGTGACCCTAGACAGGAGAGTGGCCCTAGACAGGAGAGTGACCCTAGACAGGAGAGTGACCCTAGACAGGAGAGTGACCATAGACAGGAGAGTGACCCTAGACAGGAGAGTGACCCTAGACAGGAGAGTGACCCTAGACAGGAGAGTGACCCTAGACAGGAGAGTGGCCCTAGACAGGAGAGTGGCCCTAGACAGGAGAGTGGCCCTAGACAGGAGAGTGGCCCTAGACAGGAGAGTGACCCTAGACAGGAGGAGAGATGCAGATGTTAAAGTTGTGGGTATGAAACAGTGAAAACAGACACTTTTTTGTTGTTGTTGTCCGAAGCGACATGCATCTTGGGATTTGTAATTTGTTTTAAACACCTAAATCAGATCCAAGAGTCTGTATCTGTTAGTGATATTCATTGTGGTTCTTTATGATTTGGCAATAAGAACAGGATAAAGTGATCATCTTAGCCCAGGCTTCCTATAAACATCCACACTGAGCTACAGACAGAAACCATTTAATTGGATATACAGAACCACAGAGACAACCCCAACTGCTGCTTCTCTGCTCTTAGAATGACCTTTAAAACACACCATGATAAATTATCTGAACTTCAACCTGTTTAAATTGGTTGCTTTCAGACTGAGTCAGACTTCTCTCCAATCCTCTCCTATTCTCTCCGATCATATCCTCGTCTCTTCTCTCCGATCATATCCTCGTCTCTTCTCTCCGATCATATCCTCGTCTCTTCTCTCCGATCATATACTCGTCTCTTCTCTCCGATCATATCCTCGTCTCTTCTCTCCGGTCATATCCTCGTCTCTTCTCTCCGGTCATATCCTCGTCTCTTCTCTCCGGTCATATCCTCGTCTCTTCTCTCCTGTCATATCCTCGTCTCTTCTCTCCGGTCATATCCTCGTCTCTTCTCTCCTGTCATATCCTCGTCTCTTCTCTCCGGTCATATCCTCGTCTCTTCTCTCCGGTCATATCCTCGTCTCTTCTCTCCGGTCATATCCTCGTCTCTTCTCTCCGGTCATATCCTCGTCTCTTCTCTCCGGTCATATCCTCGTCTCTTCTCTCCGGTCATATCCTCGTCTCTTCTCTCCTGTCATATCCTCGTCTCTTCTCTCCTGTCATATCCTCGTCTCTTCTCTCCGGTCATATCCTCGTCTCTTCTCTCCTGTCATATCCTCGTCTCTTCTCTCCGGTCATATCCTCGTCTCTTCTCTCCGGTCATATCCTCGTCTCTTCTCTCCGGTCATATCCTCGTCTCTTCTCTCCGGTCATATCCTCGTCTCTTCTCTCCGGTCATATCCTCGTCTCTTCTCTCCGGTCATATCCTCGTCTCTTCTCTCCTGTCATATCCTCGTCTCTTCTCTCCTGTCATATCCTCGTCTCTTCTCTCCGGTCATATCCTCGTCTCTTCTCTCCGGTCATATCCTCGTCTCTTCTCTCCGGTCATATCCTCGTCTCTTCTCTCCTGTCATATCCTCGTCTCTTCTCTCCGGTCATATCCTCGTCTCTTCTCTCCGGTCATATCCTCGTCTCTTCTCTCCGGTCATATCCTCGTCTCTTCTCTCCTGTCATATCCTCGTCTCTTCTCTCCTGTCATATCCTCGTCTCTTCTCTCCTGTCATATCCTCGTCTCTTCTCTCCTGTCATATCCTCGTCTCTTCTCTCCGGTCATATCCTCGTCTCTTCTCTCCTGTCATATCCTCGTCTCTTCTCTCCGGTCATATCCTCGTCTCTTCTCTCCTGTCATATCCTCGTCTCTTCTCTCCGGTCATATCCTCGTCTCTTCTCTCCGGTCATATCCTCGTCTCTTCTCTCCGGTCATATCCTCGTCTCTTCTCTCCTGTCATATCCTCGTCTCTTCTCTCCTGTCATATCCTCGTCTCTTCTCTCCTGTCATATCCTCGTCTCTTCTCTCCTGTCATATCCTCGTCTCTTCTCTCCGGTCATATCCTCGTCTCTTCTCTCCTGTCATATCCTCGTCTCTTCTCTCCGGTCATATCCTCGTCTCTTCTCTCCTGTCATATCCTCGTCTCTTCTCTCCTGTCATATCCTCGTCTCTTCTCTCCTGTCATATCCTCGTCTCTTCTCTCCGGTCATATCCTCGTCTCTTCTCTCCTGTCATATCCTCGTCTCTTCTCTCCTGTCATATCCTCGTCTCTTCTCTCCTATCATATCCTCGTCTCTTCTCTCCGATCATATCCTCGTCTCTTCACTCCTATCATATCCTCGTCTCTTCTCTCCGATCATATCCTCGTCTCTTCTCTCCGATCATATCCTCGTCTCTTCTCTCCGATCATATCCTCGTCTCTTCTCTCCGATCATATCCTCGTCTCTTCTCTCCTATCATATCCTCGTCTCTTCTCTCCTATCATATCCTCGTCTCTTCTCTCCTATCATATCCTCGTCTCTTCTCTCCGATCATATCCTCGTCTCTTCTCTCCTATCATATCCTCGTCTCTTCTCTCCGATCATATCCTCGTCTCTTCTCTCCTATCATATCCTCGTCTCTTCTCTCCTATCATATCCTCGTCTCTTCTCTCCGATCATATCCTCGTCTCTTCTCTCCGATCATATCCTCGTCTCTTCTCTCCGATCATATCCTCGTCTCTTCTCTCCTATCATATCCTCGTCTCTTCTCTCCTATCATATCCTCGTCTCTTCTCTCCTATCATATCCTCGTCTCTTCTCTCCTATCATATCCTCGTCTCTTCTCTCCTATCATATCCTCGTCTCTTCTCTCCTATCATATCCTCGTCTCTTCTCTCCTATCATGTCCTCGTCTCTTCTCGCCTATCCTCTCCTTTCATATCCTCGTCTCTTCTCTCCCACCCTCTCCTCTCCCACCCTCTCCTCTCCCACCCTCTCCTCTCATCTCCCATTCTTTCCTCTCTGTCCTCTTTTCTCATCTCATCCTTTTCTCTCCTCTCCCATACTTTCCTCTCCCATCCTCTGCTCTCCTCTCCCATCCTCTGCTCCCCTCTCCTCTCCCATGCTCTCCTGT
Source organism: Oncorhynchus masou masou (assembly GCF_036934945.1). Lineage (NCBI taxonomy): Eukaryota > Metazoa > Chordata > Actinopteri > Salmoniformes > Salmonidae > Oncorhynchus > Oncorhynchus masou. The sequence continues at coordinate 54,462 of NW_027008762.1, forward strand.
CCCATCCTCTGTTCTCCACCATGCTCTCCTGTCCCATCCTCTGTTCTCCACCACCCTCCCCTCTCATCCTTTCCTCTCCTCTCCACCATCCTCTCGTCTCCCATTCTTTCCTCTCCTCTCATCTCCCATCCCCTCCTCTACCATCCTTTCCTCTCAGTCCTCTCTTCTTTTCTCCCACCCTTTCCTCTGCTATCCCATCCTCTCCTCTCCCCTCCTCTCCTCTCCACTATGCTCTCCTCTCCCATCCTCTTCACCACCATGCTCTCCAATCCTCTCCTCTCCTCCACCATACTCTCATCTCCCATCCTCTCCTATTTCATCCTCTCCTCCACCATCCTCTCCTTTTCTCTCCTCTCCTCCACCATCCTCTCCTCTCCCATCCTCTCCTCCACCATCATCTCCTTTCCCATCCTCTCCTCCACCATCCTCTCCTTTCCCATCCTCTCCTCCACCATCCTCTCCTTTCCCATCATCTCCTTTCCCATCCTCTCCTCTCCAATCCTCTCCTCTTCTCCACCATCCTCTCCTCCACCATCCTCTCCTTTCCCATCATCTCCTTTCCCATCCTCTCCTTTCCCATCCTCTCCTCCACCATCCTCTCCTCCACCATCCTCTCCTTTCCCATCCTCTCCTCCACCATCCTCTCCTTTCCCATCCTCTCCTCCACCATCCTCTCCTTTCCCATCATCTCCTTTCCCATCCTCTCCTCCACCATCCTCTCCTTTCCCATCCTCTCCTCCACCATCCTCTCCTTTCCCATCATCTCCTTTCCCATCCTCTCCTCCACCATCCTCTCCTTTCCCATCCTCTCCGCCACCATCCTCTCCTTTCCCATCATCTCCTCCACCATCCTCTCCTCCACCATCCTCTCCTTTCCCACCCTCTCCTCTCCCATTCGTTTCTCCGCCATCTTCGCCCCTCCTCTCCCATTCGTTTCTCCACCATCCTCGCCTCTCCTCTCCCATCCTTTTCTCCACCATGCTCTCCACTCCCATCCTTTCCTCTCCCAGCCTCCTCTCCAATCCTCTCTCTCCTCTCCTCCACCATCCTCTCCCCTCCCATCTTTTCCTTTCCAATCCTCTCCTCTTCTCCACCATCCTCTCCTCCACCATCCTCTCCTTTCCCATCCTCTCCTCCACCATCCTCTCCTTTCCCATCCTCTCCTCCACCATCCTCTCCTCCACCATCCTCTCCTCCACCATCCTCTCCTTTCCCACCCTCTCCTCTCCCATTCGTTTCTCCGCCATCTTCGCCCCTCCTCTCCCATTCGTTTCTCCACCATCCTCGCCTCTCCACTCCCATCCTTTCCTCTCCCAGCCTCCTCTCCAATCCTCTCTCTCCTCTCCTCCACCATCCTCTCCCCTCCCATCTTTTCCTTTCCAATCCTCTCCTCTTCTCCACCATCCTCTCCTCTCCAATCCTCTCCTCTTCTCCACCATCCTCTCCTCCACCATCATCTCCTTTCCCATCCTCTCCTCCACCATCATCTCCTTTCCCATCCTCTCCTCCACCATCCTCTCCTCCACCATCCTCTCCTTTCCCATCCTCTCCTTTCCCATCATCTCCTTTCCCATCATCTCCTTTCCCATCCTCTCCTCCACCATCCTCTCCTTTCCCATCCTCTCCTTTCCCATCATCTCCTCCACCATCCTCTCCTCCACCATCCTCTCCTTTCCCATCCTCTCCTCACCATCCTCTCCTTTCCCACCCTCTCCTCTCCCATTCGTTTCTCCACCATCCTCGCCCCTCCTCTCCCATTCGTTTCTCCACCATCCTCGCCTCTCCTCTCCCATCCTTTCCTCTCCCAGCCTCCTCTCCAATCCTCTCTCTCCTCTCCTCCACCATCCTCTCCCCTCCCATCTTTTCCTTTCCAATCCTCTGCTCTTCTCCACCATCCTCTCCTCTTCTCCACCATCCTCTTCTCCACCATCCTCTCCTCTCCCACCTTGTCCTCTCCCATCCTCTCCTCTCCCCTCCCATCCTCTCCTCTCTCTCCTCTACCATTCTCTCCCCTCCCATCCTGTCCTCTCCCATCCTCTTCTCCACCATCCTCTCCTCTCTCAACCTCTCCAATCCTCTCTCCTCCACCATCCTCTTGTCTCCCATCCTCTCCTCTCCCATCCTCTCCAATCCTATCTCCTCTCCAATCCTCTCTCTCCCATCCTCTCCTCTCCCATCCTTTCCAATCCTCTCTCCTCTCCAATCCTCTCTCTCCAATCCTCTCTCCTCTCCAATCCTCTCTCTCCCATCCTTTCCAATCCTCTCTCCTCTCCAATCCTCTCTCCTCTCCAATCCTCTCTCCTCTCCAATCCTCTCTCCCATCCTCTCCTCTCCCATCCTTTCCAATCCTCTCTCCTCTCCAATCCTCTCTCTCCCATCCTTTCCAATCCTCTCTCCTCTCCAATCCTCTCTCCCATCCAATCCTCTCTCTCCCATCATCCTCTCCTCCTCTCCCATCCTCTCTTCTCCACCATCCTTTCCTCTCCCATGATTGTTTCCAGATTTGTCCTCCCAGAGTTCCTTGATAAGGAAACATGTGAAAGAGAGACAATGCCACCTGGAGAGTGTGGAGGAGGATGAGACACTCAGAGGAGAGTGATTATACACATGCAAGCACAAACACACACACAAACACACAGTCCTACCATTATCCAGGTAGTGTGTTAGGTTGTGCAGGGCGATCCTCTCCATACATCTCTCCTGCTGTCTTTTGACCACACAGTCGGAGTTCTCGGAATACATGGAGCACACCTGGAACTCACACACACACACACACACACACACACACACACACACACACACACACACACACACACACACACACACACACACACACACACACACACACACACACACACACACACACACACACGGAGTAAATTCAAATTGACTTGAATTGTGTAGCTGTTAACGTCATCTGTCTATTTATAATAAACAGTTTGCTATTTGCCAAGAAGCAGGTAACCAGCCAGCCAGCCAACCAGCCGGCCAGTCAACCAATTAGTCAGCAAACCAGGCAGTCAGCCTTCCAGTCAGCCAGCCAACCAGCCATCCAACCTGTCAGTCAGCCTTCCAGTCAGCCAGCAACCAGTCAGCTTCTCCACTGCGTGTCCTATCCAGTCCTTCTCCACTGCGTGTCCTATCCAGTCCTTCTCCACTGCGTGTCCTATCCAGTCCTTCTCCACTGCGTGTCCTATCCAGTCCTTCTCCACTGCGTGTCCTATCCAGTCCTTCTCCACTGCGTGTCCTATCCAGTCCTTCTCCACTGCGTGTCCTATCCAGTCCTTCTCCACTGCGTGTCCTATCCAGTCCTTCTCCACTGCGTGTCCTATCCAGTCCTTCTCCACTGCGTGTCCTATCCAGTCCTTCTCCACTGCGTGTCCTATCCAGTCCTTCTCCACTGCGTGTCCTATCCAGTCCTTCTCCACTGCGTGTCCTATCCAGTCCTTCTCCACTGCGTGTCCTATCCAGTCCTTCTCCACTGTGTGTCCTATCCAGTCCTTCTCCACTGTGACCTATCTAGTCCTTCTCCACTGTGTGTCCTATCCAGTCCTTCTCCACTGTGTGTCCTATCTAGTCCTTCTCCACTGTGTGTCCTATCTAGTCCTTCTCCACTGTGTGTCCTATCCAGTCCTTCTCCACTGTGTGTCCTATCCAGTCCTTCTCCACTGTGTGTCCTATCCAGTCCTTCTCCACTGTGACCTATCTAGTCCTTCTCCACTGTGTGTGTGTCCTATCCAGTCCTTCTCCACTGTGTGTCCTATCTAGTCCTTCTCCACTGTGTGTCCTATCTAGTCCTTCTCCACTGTGTGTCCTATCCAGTCCTTCTCCACTGTGTGTCCTATCCAGTCCTTCTCCACTGTGACCTATCTAGTCCTTCTCCACTGTGTGTGTGTCCTATCCAGTCCTTCTCCACTGTGTGTCCTATCCAGTCCTTCTCCACTGTGTGTCCTATCCAGTCCTTCTCCACTGTGTGTCCTATCCAGTCCTTCTCCACTGTGTCCTATCCAGTCCTTCTCCACTGTGTGTCCTATCCAGTCCTTCTCCACTGTGTGTCCTATCCAGTCCTTCTCCACTGTGTGTCCTATCTAGTCCTTCTCCACTGTGTGTCCTATCCAGTCCTTCTCCACTGTGTGTCCTATCCAGTCCTTCTCCACTGTGACCTATCTAGTCCTTCTCCACTGTGTGTGTGTCCTATCCAGTCCTTCTCCACTGTGTGTCCTATCTAGTCCTTCTCCACTGTGTGTCCTATCCAGTCCTTCTCCACTGTGTGTCCTATCCAGTCCTTCTCCACTGTGTGTCCTATCCAGTCCTTCTCCACTGTGTGTCCTATCCAGTCCTTCTCCACTGTGTGTCCTATCCAGTCCTTCTCCACTGTGTGTCCTATCTAGTCCTTCTCCACTGTGTGTCCTATCCAGTCCTTCTCCACTGTGTGTCCTATCTAGTCCTTCTCCACTGTGTGTCCTATCTAGTCCTTCTCCACTGTGTGTCCTATCCAGTCCTTCTCCACTGTGTGTCCTATCCAGTCCTTCTCCACTGTGTGTCCTATCCAGTCCTTCTCCACTGTGTCCTATCCAGTCCTTCTCCACTGTGTGTGTGTCCTGGTTTACTCACCACCGGCAGGAGGAGAATGGTAATCAGCAGGAGGCCTCTCATCTTGACCAGAGAGGTGTACAGCAAGGGTGTGTGTGTGTGTGTGTGTTCCAAGTAATCCACAGAAAAAGCTCCTGTCAGCACTCCAGCAGTCATAGGAACACAGAGGGTCTGAAACAGAGACAAGGACCTGACATTAGACCTAATATGAAGACATTACAACACAAACATAGGGCATACTCTACTGTTTAGTCTTCTACAGTCCTCTACTGTTTAGTCTTCTACAGTCCTCTACGGTTTAGTCTTCTACAGTCCTCTACTCTACTGTGTAGTCTTCTACAGTCCTCTACTCTACTGTTTAGTCTTCTACAGTCCTCTACTCTACTGTGTAGTCTTCTACAGTCCTCTACTCTACTGTTTAGTCTTCTACAGTCCTCTACTGTTTAGTCTTCTTACAGTCCTCTACTGTTTAGTCTTCTACAGTCCTCTACTGTTTAGTCTTCTACAGTTCTCTACTGTTTAGTCTTCTACAGTCCTCTACTGTTTAGTCTTCTACAGTCCTCTACGGTTTAGTCTTCTACAGTCCTCTACGGTTTAGTCTTCTACAGTCCTCTACTGTTTAGTCTTCTACAGTCCTCTACTGTTTAGTCTTCTACAGTCCTCTACTGTTTAGTCTTCTACAGTCCTCTACTGTTTAGTCTTCTACAGTCCTCTACTGTTTAGTCTTCTACAGTCCTCTACTGTTTAGTCTTCTACAGTCCTCTACTGTTTAGTCTTCTACAGTTCTCTACTGTTTAGTCTTCTACAGTCCTCTACTGTTTAGTCTTCTACAGTCCTCTATGGTTTAGTCTTCTACAGTCCTCTATGGTTTAGTCTTCTACAGTTCTCTACTGTTTAGTCTTCTACAGTCCTCTATGGTTTAGTCTTCTACAGTCCTCTATGGTTTAGTCGTCTGTATCCTGTGCATATGACAAATATACATAGATTTTATTTGATATAGTGTGCGTTTACCAGAGATGGTAATGTGAAGAACAACATGACCTGCACCAAATAAGGATGAAGTGTATTTTAACCTGGAGTTTTTGCTTATTGTAGGCTACTACTTTTACCACTTTGTCTTGAAGTCTTTGGTTGTTTACTACACTACTCACTCTGTTTAGCACATGGCCTCACATGTGAATCCTTAGAGATGGGCGTTGCTAAGGCTTAAGAGGGTGTGAACGATGCTGAATGGGTGAAGACAAAGAGCTCTCCAGTAGGTACCAAAACATTCAAAGGCCATTTTCTCAAAAGTGGGGTTACAAGTTAATGAACTTTCAAAGCAGCATTGCTCTCCCATTGTTCCTCAACTGTAGATATATCAAACACATTTCTAGGTTTGAGTCTCTACTTTCATTCAATGTAAAAAAAAAAGAAAAAAAAAGTGGCCAGTCACATATGGAACTGACCCTGTATATGGCTTCTTACTTTCTCGTTTTTCTTATTGTTGTGTTTTTGTTCTACCTTATGTTATTTGTTGAATTACATTGTTATTGATTACTGCATTGTTGGGTTTAGAAAAAGAAAGGCACTTCACTCTACATTAAAACTTGAAACAGTGTCACGGCTTTCGTTGTGGGAAGGAGGAGCGGACCAAAATGCAGCGTAGTTGTGATTCATTTTATTTAATACGGAAACTATACACGACAAACGAACAAAATAACAAATGTACGAAAACAGCCCTATCTGGAGCAAAACGCAGAGACAGGAACAATCACCCACAAACACACAGTGAAACCCAGGCTACCTAAATATGGTTCCCAATCAGAGACAATGACTAACACCTGCCCCTGATTGAGAATCATATCAGGCAAAACACAGAAATAGACAAACAAGACATCCAACATAGAATGCCCACTCAGATCACACCCTGACCAATCAAAACATAGTTTACTTTGTATGTTGCTATGGCCAGGGCGTGACAGTACCCCCCCAAGGTGCGGACTCTGGCCGCAAAACCTGAACCTATCGGGGAGGGACTGGGTGGGCATCTGTCCGCGATGGCGGCTCTGGTGCTGGACGTGGCCCCCACTTCACCGCAGTCTTTCCCCACCTTGTCCGCTTCCGTGACCTCCCAGCCATGGCAACCCTACACGGGACAGAGGGGCAGCTCGGGACAGAGGGACAGCTCGGGACTGGCGGATCTGGAAGAGTCTGACTGACTGGCGGATCTGGAAGAATCTGGCTGACTGGCGGATCTGGAAGAGTCTGGTAGACTGACGGTTCCGGCAGATCCTGGCTGACTGGCGGATCTGGAAGAGTGTGGCTGACTGGCAGATCTGGAAGAGTCTGACTGACTGGCAGATCTGGAAGAGTCTGGCTGACTGGCAGATCTGGAAGAGTCTGGCTGACTGGCAGATCTGGAAGAGTCTGGCTGACTGGCAGATCTGGAAGAGTCTGGCTGACTGGCAGATCTGGAAGAGTCTGGCTGACTGGCAGATCTGAAAGAGTCTGGCTGACTGGCAGATCTGGAAGAGTCTGGCTGACTGGCAGATCTGGAAGAGTCTGGTAGACTGACGGTTCCGGCAGATCCTGGCTGACTGGCGGATCTGGAAGAGTGTGGCTGACTGGCAGATCTGGAAGAGTCTGACTGACTGGCAGATCTGGAAGAGTCTGGCTGACTGGCAGATCTGGAAGAGTCTGGCTGACTGGCAGATCTGGAAGAGTCTGGTAGACTGACGGTTCCGGCAGATCCTGGCTGACTGGCGGATCTGGAAGAGTGTGGCTGACTGGCAGATCTGGAAGAGTCTGGTTGACTGGCAGATCTGGAAGAGTCTGGCTGACTGGCGGATCTGGAAGACTGACAGCTCTGGCGGCTTCTTGCAGACTGGCAGCTCCTTGCAGACTGGCAGCTTCTTGCAGACTGCCAGCTCCTTGCAGACTGGCAGCTCTGGAAGTTCCATGAAGACTGGCAGCTCTGGCAGCTCCATGCAGACTGACAGCTCTGGCTGCTCCATGCAGACTGGCAGCTCCTTGCAGACTGGCAGCTCCTTGCAGACTGGCAGCTCCTTGCAGACTGGCAGCCCTGGCTGTTCCATGAAGACTGGCAGCTCTGGTTGCTCCATGCAGACTGGCAGCTCTGGCTGCTCCATGCAGACTGGCAGCTCTTGCTGCGCTAAACAGGCAGGAGACTCCGGCAACGATGTAGAGGCGGAAGGCTCTGGCAGCGCTAAACAGGCGGGAGACTCCAGCAGCGCAGGAGAGGAGGAAGGCTCTGGCTGCGCTGAACAGGCGGGAGACTCCGGCAGCGCAGGAGAGGAGGAAGGCTCCGGCAGCGCTGGAGAGGCGAGGCACACAGTAGGTCTGATGTGTGGTGCTGGCACTGGTGGTACTGGGCCGAGGACACGCACAGGAAGCCTGGTGTGGGGAGCTGACATCGGAGGGTTGGTGTGTGAAGGTGGCACAGGATGGGCTAGACCGTGAAGGCGTACTGGAGATCTTGAGAGCAGTGCTGTCACAGGACATGCAAGGCTAGGGAGGTGCACAGGAGGCCTGGTGCGTGAGGCTGGCACCAACTTCACCAGCCGACGAACACGCACCTCAGGACGAGTATGAAGCGCTGACCCAGGTGCCATCAAATCCCCGACACGCTCCGTCGGGCGAATTCCATATTTAAAGCACCAACACAGCAACTCCCTCATTACTCTCTCCTCCAATTTCCCCATTAACTCCTTCACAGTCTCTGCTTCGCTCACCTCCAACACCGGCTCTGGTTCTGGTCACCACCTTGACTCCTCACGATAAACAGGGAGAGTGGGCTCAGGTCTGACTCCTGACTTTGCCACACTCCCTGTTGGTGCTCCCTGAGCCCCCCCCCCCCCCCAATACATTTTTGGGGCTGACTCTCGGGCTTCCATCCACTTCGCCGTGCTGCCTCCTCATACCGGCGCCTCTCCGCTTTCATCACCTCCAGTTCTTCCTTGGGGCGGCGATATTCTCCAGGCTGAGCTCAGGGTCCTTCTCTGTCTAATTCGTCCTCCCATGTCCATTCCTTCTTTTGTTGCTCCTGCTGCTGCTGTTGCCTGTTACCACGCCGCTTGGTCCTGTTGTGGTGGGTGATTCTGTCACGGCTTTCGTTGTGGGAAGGAGGAGCGGACCAAAATGCAGCGTAGTTTTGATTCATTTTATTTAATACGGAAACTATACACGACAAACGAACAAAATAACAAACGTACGAAAACCGAAAACAGCCCTATCTGGAGCAAAACACAGAGACAGGAACAATCACCCACAAACACACAGTGAAACCCAGCCTACCTAAATATGGTTCCCAATCAGAGACAATGACTAACACCTGCCCCTGATTGAGAACCATATCAGGCCAAACACAGAAATAGACAAACAAGACATCCAACATAGAATGCCCACTCAGAAACATAGAAATATACAAAGTAAACTATGGCCAGGGCGTGACAAACAGGCTGTTTGAGAAGGTTTGAATCCTAAGCAACCTGTCTACATATAGTTTGAAGTACAATAGAACAACATAGCTACTGTCGTAGGATAACCTTGGTAGAGCATGGGTGGAATAGGCATTGTGGTGCTGTAAAACCTTGGTAGAGCATGGGCGGAATAGGCATTGTGGTGCTGTAAAACCTTGGTAGAGCATGGGCGGAATAGGCATTGTGGTGCTGTAAAACCTTGGTAGAGCATGGGTGGAATAGGCATTGTGGTGCTGTAAAACCTTGGTAGAGCATGGGTGGAATAGGCATTGTGGTGCTGTAAAACCTTGGTAGAGCATGGGTGGAATAGGCATTGTGGTGCTGTAAAACCTTGGTAGAGCATGGGTGGAATAGGCATTGTGGTGCTGTAAAACCTTGGTAGAGCATGGGTGGAATAGGCATTGTGGTGCTGTAAAACCTTGGTAGAGCATGGGCGGAATAGGCATTGTGGTGCTGTAAAACCTTGGTAGAGCATGGGCGGAATAGGCATTGTGGTGCTGTAAAACCTTGGTAGAGCATGGGCGGAATAGGCATTGTGGTGCTGTAAAACCTTGGTAGAGCATGGGCGGAATAGGCATTGTGGTGCTGTAAAACCTTGGTAGAGCATGGGCGGAATAGGCATTGTGGTGCTGTAAAACCTTGGTAGAGCATGGGCGGAATAGGCATTGTGGTGCTGTAAAACCTTGGTAGAGCATGGGCGGAATAGGCATTGTGGTGCTGTAAAACCTTGGTAGAGCATGGGTGGAATAGGCATTGTGGTGCTGTAAAACCTTGGTAGAGCATGGGTGGAATAGGCATTGTGGTGCTGTAAAACCTTGGTAGAGCATGGGTGGAATAGGCATTGTGGTGCTGTAAAACCTTGGTAGAGCATGGGTGGAATAGGCATTGTGGTGCTGTAAAACCTTGGTAGAGCATGGGTGGAATAGGCATTGTGGTGCTGTAAAACCTTGGTAGAGCATGGGTGGAATAGGCATTGTGGTGCTGTAAAACCTTGGTAGAGCATGGGTGGAATAGGCATTGTGGTGCTCATTTGAATGTCCTTTATTTTACAGCTTCAGACCAAGACTCACTTAAAACATCATTTTTTGTTTATAATTTCCAGGTTCATTTTTAAAATGTTTTTTTGAAATATATTTTATAACCTTTATTTAACCAGGCAAGTCAGTTAAGAATAAATTCTTATTTTCAATGACGGCCTAGGAACAGTGGGTTAACTGCCTGTTCAGGGGCAGAACAACATATTTGTACCTTGTACCTCTAACCACTAGGCATTATAAATTAGCCCGGTAGGCAGTTTTCCCAAAGTTTGGTCTCGACTATGAACTGAACATACTCATGCTTTGTGGAAGAATATGGGTTATATTGTGAACATTGAGTTGTGGTGCACGATTTGATACAGCTGTTAGTCTCATTGGCTTGTAGCTACTGGCAAACAGCAGCCAAGGACTCTCACTAGATTATTTGTGCTTATTTGTTTGTGCTCTGATTATCAGACTTGTATGAAAAACCATCTTTGGCAAAGTATAGCTCACTACCTTTTCTCGCTAGTTGTTGAGTTAGCTATCCAGCGTTGATTTGTAGCTACTAGCTGCTAGCCTTCTTCCAGATAGCTGCTAGCCTTCTTCCAGATAGCTGCTAGCCTTCTTCCAGATAGCTGCTAGCCTTCTTCCAGGTAGCTGCTAGCCTTCTTCCAGGTAGCTGCTAGCCTTCTTCCAGGTAGCTGCTAGCCTTCTTCCAGGTAGCTGCTAGCCTTCTTCCAGGTAGCTGCTAGCCTTCTTCCAGGTAGCTGCTAGCCTTCTTCCAGGTAGCTGCTAGCCTTCTTCCAGGTAGCTGCTAGCCTTCTTCTAGGTAGCTGCTAGCCTTCTTCTAGGTAGCTGCTAGCCTTCTTCTAGGTAGCTGCTAGCCTTCTTCTAGGTAGCTGCTAGCCTTCTTCTAGGTAGCTGCTAGCCTTCTTCTAGATAGCTGCTAGCCTTCTTCTAGATAGCTGCTAGCCTTCTTCTAGGTAGCTGCTAGCCTTCTTCTAGGTAGCTGCTAGCCTTCTTCTAGGTAGCTGCTAGCCTTCTTCTAGGTAGCTGCTAGCCTTCTTCTAGGTAGCTGCTAGCCTTCTTCTAGGTAGCTGCTAGCCTTCTTCTAGGTAGCTGCTAGCCTTCTTCTAGGTAGCTGCTAGCCTTCTTCTAGATAGCTGCTAGCCTTCTTCTAGGTAGCTGCTAGCCTTCTTCTAGATAGCTGCTACTGCTGCGCAGCAAACGAGTCGCTGGACCCGTTTTTAGAACTCTGAGATGCGACTGAAAAGACCAATTTGTAAGTCGCTCTGGATAAGAGCGTCTGCTAAATGACTTAAATGTAAATGTAAATGTTAGCATTGGCAGAAATGCTATTTGGCAGAAATGCTATTTAGCAGAAATGCTATTTGGCAGAAATGTGCTCGTGAGAGCGATAATTGTGAATTTAATACAAATTGTGGCACCTACAAACTAATTCAGTATAGTGCATGCTGTAGCCTCATTTGAATCTGAATTCCAGAATTTGAGCTAGGTTTGGGCAAAACTTTGTCTGATGACTGTAATGACCCTGTCGAAAATCTGGAATAGTGGTTCCTGGTGCGGGCCGGACGGCTCATGAGGAGGCAGGGAGGATGTTGTGTATAACCAATCCAGTTGATTTGTGAATTTTAATCGACCTTGGTGCCACATTCGCTTAGATATGATGGTAAGAAGATTTGAATTTAGCATTGAGCTTCATTCAACCAATGCATACTATAGTCGCTAGGCCTGCTTCTTACTGTATATACCAGTTTATTAGTGAGAGAGAGTTAGAGAGAGAGAGAGAGATGATTGTTATGTTCTGTGTTAGTTTGTTGCTCAGACAGGGAGAGCTTCTTTAATGTCCTGAGTTAGTTGTTTCTCAGAGTTTTTATTTTATTTTTCAGTATTTTGTAGTGGTCCTGCGGAGGTATATTTATGTCCTTGCTTAGACAAGAGGCCTGCGGGCATACATATACCCGTAGTATTTACTGTCTAGACACACTAGGTAAGACCTGGGCGAACCACCCCCTGTATTTTGGTTAGCGCACCAGGTGGTGCTAAGTTAGGTAAGTAGTGGGTAGGCAGGTTAGGTAGGAGAGGGTAGGTTAGGTAAGTAGTGGGTAGGCAGGTTAGATAGGAGAGGGGGGCTTTGACATTTACTTTGGTTCCGTTCAGCCCCTCTTCCCAAAATTACCGTGTGGGGCCGGACAGGCTATGTGCCCACTGCCCACAAATTGAGGTGGAAATTGAGCTGCTTTCCCATCCTCCTCCCATATTAGAGACACATATTTCCCTCAGATTACACAGATCCTCAAAGAATTAGAAAACAAATCACATTTTGATAAACTCCCATATCTACTGGGTGAAATACCACAGTGTGGCATCACAGCATTAAGATCTGTGACCTGTTGCCACAGAAAAAGGGCAACCAGTGAAGAACAAACACCCCTTTTGTACTTGAACTATTTGCACATAATATGACATTTGAAATGTCTATTATTTTTGAACTTTTGTGAGTGTAATATTTACTGTGACTTTTTGTATATTTCACTTTTGTTTATTATTGAATTCACTTGCTTTGTTAACATATGTATGCCATGCCAATAAAGCCCTTAAATTAAATTGAGAGAGGTTGAAGTGTGAGAGAGGTTGAAGTTGAACTGAAAATTGAGAGAGAGCGAGAGAGAGGGATTGAAATTGAACTGAAAATTGAGAGAGAGCGAGAGAGGGATTGAAATTGAACTGAAAATAAAGAGAGCGAGACTGAAATTGAACTGAAAATTGACAGAGAGCGAGAGAGGGATTGAAATTGAACTGAAAATTGACAGAGAGCGAGAGAGATATTGAAATTGAACTGAAATAAAGAGAGCGAGAGAGGGATTGAAATTGAACTGAAAATAAAGAGAGCGAGAGAGGGTTTGAAATTGAACTGAAAATAAAGAGGGAGAGCGAGGGATTGAAATTGAACTGAATGTTGAGAGAGATTGAGAGAGAGGGATTGTAAAGTGTGAAGTGTGAGAGAGATTGAGAGAGAGGGATTGTAGAACTGAAGAGAGCATATTCCGAGGCTACATTATCAGGTAAATAGGCTATAATAAACAATCAGCTTAACCAATCAGTTAACTATGTAGTATATAAGCATCCTATAGGCTACTATCCAACGCACTACCCCCCGTTGCGCGCGCACAGCCATACCTAAACTATATAGATAGCCTGTCTGGGTAAGAGACAATTTATGCTTGATCCGAAATGTGGTCGGAGGCGTCCAATGGATGGTTTGACGCAAAGCGGAGCCTCTAGAGGCAAGCAGAGGAGGGCTCCATATAGCTCCGCATTGACATGATTAGTTGACCGTAGGTGAGGGCGGGAGGTCCTGTATAAACGCAAACTCACTTCCTTGACATCTTCCTTCACAACACTGATGTGCTGCTCGACAAAGAACAGGTATGCCTGCCCTGACTTCTGCAGAGGCCGTACCACTAAATGCTGGATGGCCAATGCAGAAATCAGATTGATCATGTAGCACCTTTCAGCCGCGATCATGCAGAGTAAACATCCCAGCACAGAATGAAACTATAAAAAACCTCTCCCTTACCATGAAGCCATTGGTGTCCAGTCGGAGGGGTTTGGGCCGGTATGTTCTCAGTTCCCGTTCCCAGTAAATCCTCCGTTCAGTCGGTAATATCAAGCACGCAGCGCAGCTGTAAGAGATGACAGGTATTTGATCACTGCAGCCGCAGCACGCGCTCAACGTGCACCCTCCTGCGCACGAGGGGCGACGGTACCTTCAGCTCGACATCAGAGACATCTTTACCTTCACAGACCTGAGACAGCGGGACAGGCAGGAAACAGACAGAGACAACTTCTGAGTTCCCACAGCGAGTCTGTCCATGGGTTTCCCATACTGTAGAATCAACCTACTCAGATCTTTACGGTAGCCTACAGTTCCCCATTTGTTGCTGCATAAATGTAAATACGGTATTTTAGGGCAGCGGTGTTGTGGAGACTTAGAAGACAAAACTCTGACTATTCGGTTGGGCTGATGTGAATCCGCATATTACTGTATTCAGCCGCAGAGCAGAGCGGCCGGTAGATGGAGATATGGAGTCTTACCGTCCAAATGCATTGTATGCAGCGGAAATACACTCGTATCCCCAGTGAATTCGTACCTAAAACATTCTTCATTCAGTCTGCTGCAAAGAACTTGATTTCCTCCTTAATTAACTATATTTCACGGAGGGGGAAAAAACGGGGAAAATTGTACTTTCTTCATGAAACACAATTTTCCATCACCATGCTAAAGTGGCTAACGCCTAGAAATGCTAGTCCTGAATGTTTAATATAGCGTTTAGCCAATCAGGTTGCACCAGTCTGTTTCCTGTATTATTAGTTTAGCAACAAAACAAATACAACTTTTCAAATTGCACAGAAAAATAAATATACAGTACCAGTCAAACTCATTCAAGGGTTTTTCTTTATTTGTACAATTTTCTAGAATAATAGTGAATACATCAAAACTATGAAATAACACATATGGAATCATGTAGAAACAAAAAAAGTGTTAAATAAATCTAAATATATTTTATATTTGAGATACTTCAAAGTAACAACCCTATGCTTTGATGACATCTTTGCACACTCTTGACATTCTCTCAACCAGCTTCATGAGGTAGTCACGTGGAATGTGAAGTCTGCCTTGTTAAAAGGTAATTTGTGGAATTTCTTTCCTTAATGCGTCTGTGCCAAGGAAATTGAAACTCTTGACCCACTCTACTTCAGTCCCGTCGATGTTAATGGGGGCCGTCCTCCTTTTCCTGTAGTCCAGGATCAGCTCCTTTGTCTTGCTCATATTGAGGGAGAGGTTGTTGTCCTGGCACCACACTGCCAGGTCTCTGACCTCCTCCCTATAGGCTCTCATCGTTGTCGGTGATTAGGCCTACCACTCTTGTGTCATCAGCAAACTTAATGATGGTGTTGGAGTCATGCCTGGCCATGCAGTCGTGGGTGAACAGGGAGTACAGGAGGGGACTGAGCACACACCCCTAAGAGGCCCTAGTGTTAAGGATCAGCGTGGCAGATGTGTTGCTACCTACCCTCACCACCTGGGGGCGGCCCGTCAGGAAGTCCAGGATCCAGTTGCAGAGGGAGGTGTTTAGTCCCAGGACCCTTAGCTTAATGATGAGCTTTGTGGGCACTATGGTGTTGAACGCTGAGCTGTAGTCGATGAACAGTATTCTCACATAAGTGTTCCTTTTGTCCAGGTGGGAAAGGGCTTTGTGCAGTGCAATAGTGATTGCGTCATCTGTGGATCTCTTGGGGCGGTATGCGAATTGGAGTGGGTCTAGGGTTTCTGGCGTGATGGTGTTGATGTGAGCCATGACCAGCCTCTGAAAGCACATCCTGGCTACCGACGTGAGTTCTACGGGGCGGTAATCATTTAGGCAGGTTACTGTCACTTTCTTGGGCACAGCGACTTTGGTGGTCTGTTTG
Organism: Oncorhynchus masou masou; assembly: GCF_036934945.1. Lineage (NCBI taxonomy): Eukaryota > Metazoa > Chordata > Actinopteri > Salmoniformes > Salmonidae > Oncorhynchus > Oncorhynchus masou. The sequence goes on from NW_027008762.1 coordinate 70,051, forward strand.
AAACATGTAGGTATTACAGACTCGGTCAGGGAGAGGTTGAAAATGTCAGTGAAGACACTTGCCAGTTGGTCCGCGCATGCTTTGAGTGTACGTCCTGGTAATTCGTCTGGCCCAGCAGCTTTGTGAATGTCGACCCGTTTTAAGGTCTTGCTCACATCGGCTACAGAGAGCATGATCACACAGTCATTCAGAACAGTTGGTGCTCTCATGCATGATTCAGTGTTGCTTGCCTTGAAGTGAGCATAAAAGTAATTTATCTCGTCACTGGGCAGCGTCTGGGTTTCCCTTTGTAGTCCATCATAGTTTCCAAGCCCTGCCACAGACGGTGTATCTGATAATCTATCATTTGATTTTTAACAGGACAATGACCCAACACACCTTCAGGCTGTGTAAAGGATATTTGACCAAGAAGGAGAGTGATGGAGTGCTGCATCAGATGACTCATGACCTAGCCTCCACAATCACCCAACCTCAACCCAATTGATATTGTTTGGGATGAGTGGACTGCAGAGTGAAGGAAAAGCAGCCAACAAGTACTCAACATATGTGGGAACTCCTTCAAGACTGTTGGAAAAGCATTCCAGGTGAAGCTGGTTGAGAGAATGCCAAGAGTTTACAAAACTTTAATCAAGTCAAAGGGTGGCTAATTTGAAGGATCTAAAATATATTTTGATTTGTTTAACACTTTTTTGAAGATGTTATTCCATATGTGTTATTTCATAGTTTTGATGTCTTCACTAATATTCTACAATGTAGAAAATAACTAGCTGTCCAAACTTTTGACTGGTACTGTAGTACAGTAGCTACATCAGAAAAACTACAGTGGCTTTGGAAAGTATTCAGACCCTTTCACCCTTTCCACATTTTCTTACGTTACAGCCTTTTTCTAAAATGGATTATTTAAAATAATGTCCTCAGTAACCTATGCACATTACCCCATAATGACAAAACAGGCGAAAACAGGTTTAGACATTTTTGAAAATGTATTAAAAATAAAAAACAGATATCCCTTATTTCCATAAGTATTCAGAGACCCTTTGCTATGAGACTTGACATTGAGCTCAGGGTGTTTCCATTTGGTAGTTGGTATTTTAGTAGGATCCTGTTGCATAAGCAGCAGCTACTCTTCCTGGGGTCCACACAAAACATGAAACATAATACAGAATGACATAATACAGAACATCATTAGACAAGAACAGCACAAGGACAGAACTACATACATTTTTAAAAAGGCACACGTGGCCTACATATCAATACATACACACACACTATCTGGGTCAAATAGGGGAGAGTCGTTGTGCCGTGAGGTGTTGCTTCATCTGTTTTTTGAAACCAGGTTTGCTGTTTATTGGAGCAATATGAGATGGAAGGGAGTTCCATGCAATAAAGGTCTCTATATAATACTGAATGTTTTCTTGAATTTGTTTTTGGGGACTGTGAAAAGACCCCTGATTGACTGAGAACCAAAATTCTCTGGTCTGATGAAACCAAGATTGAACTCTTTGGCCTGAATGTCAAGCGTCATGTCTGGAGGAAACCTGGCACCATCCCTATGGTGAAGCATGGTGGTGGCAGCATCATGCTGTGGGGATGTTTTTCAGCGGCAGGGACAGGGAGACTAGTCAGGATCGAAGGAAAGATGAACGGAGAGAAAAGTACAGAGAGCTCCTTGATGTAAACCTGCTCCAGAGCGTTCAGGACCTCAGACTGGGGCGAAGTTTCACCTTCTCTCTGATATTCTCTCTATAATGCAGTAGCTACAGCAGTGGAGAGGAGAACATACTTGATGACACTCTTAGAGCAAATGGTTGCTTCAATAATGGCACCGCTAAATGTTCTATATAGAACCAGTATATTTGAAGCAGGCGATAATGTTCTATATAGAACCGGTATATATGAAGCAGGCGATAATGTTCTATATAGAACCGGTATATATGAAGCAGGCGATAATGTTCTATATAGAACCGGTATATATGAAGCAGGCGATAATGTTCTATATAGAACCGGTATATATGAAGTAGGCGATAATGTTCTATATAGAACCGGTATATATGAAGCAAGCGATAATGTTCTATATAGAACCAGTATATATGAAGCAGGCGATAATGTTCTATATAGAACCGGTATATATGAAGCAGAGTTCTATATAGAACCGGTATATATGAGGCGATAATGTTCTATATAGAACCGGTATATATGAAGCAGGTGATAATGTTCTATATAGAACCGGTATATATGAAGCAGAGTTCTATATAGAACCGGTATATATGAGGCGATAATGTTCTATATAGAACCGGTATATATGAAGCAGGCGATAATGTTCTATATAGAACCGGTATATATGAAGCAGAGTTCTATATAGAACCGGTATATATGAGGCAATAATGTTCTATATAGACCCGGTATGTATGAAGCAGGCAATAATGTTCTATATAGAACCGGTATATATGAAGCAGGTGATTTAACCCCTTTTTTGGTTGTATACTGTATATAACTTTTATTTCTAATAGTTTATTGTAACGTTAGAGAGAGACAGTAGACATTATACTATACACTGCAGTATGCTAACTGCAGTATGCTAACAGTCAATAACATTTATCTGTATCTCACTCCGTCACCATAGTAACTATGACCTGCTCCGTCTGGACTGTCTCACCTCTGGCTCCAGACCTGCTGAACACAATGCTCTAGAGTGAGTGTGTGTGTGTGTGTTAGTCCTAGTAGAGCCAGACACAGGGTGGTGACAGCAGCAGCCCAGCTCTCAGACCAGATGGTCCAGACAGGAGAGCACTTTACCACTCAACAGTGCTAGGTTAAACCGTACAGAACACACACACACACATATACACACACACATATACACACACACACACACACACACACACACACACACACACACACACACACACACACACACACACACACACACACACACACTCATCCCTGCGTTCTCTGCCCCTGTCTAACTCTCTGTGCTCTCTCAGTCTGTCTTATTTTCTCTGACTTTCTTCCTCTCATCTCCCATTCCGCCCTCTGTCTCCCAGCTGGTGGTGTCTGTCTGTGACAGCATGAAGGATGTCAGGTGCTGTGTCTCGGATGCTGTGTCTCAGATGCTGTGTCTTAGATGCTGTGTTTCCGGTGCTGTGTCTCAGATGCTGTCTCAGATGCTGTGTCTTAGATGCTGTGTCTCGGATGCTGTGTCTCAGATGCTGTGTCTCGGATGCTGTGTCTCGGATGCTGTGTCTCGGATGCTGTGTCTCGGATGCTGTGTCTCGGATGCTGTGTCTCGGATGCTGTGTCTCAGCTGCTGTGTCTCAGCTGCTGTGTCTCAGGTGCTGTGTCTCGGATGCTGTGTCTCGGATGCTGTGTCTCGGATGCTGTGTCTCAGCTGCTGTGTCTCGGATGCTGTGTCTCGGATGCTGTGTCTCAGCTGCTGTGTCTCAGCTGCTGTGTCTCAGCTGCTGTGTCTCAGCTGCTGTGTCTCAGCTGCTGTGTCTCAGCTGCTGTGTCTCAGCTGCTGTGTCTCAGGTGCTGTGTCTCAGCTGCTGTGTCTCAGGTGCAGTGTCTCAGGTGCAGTGTCTCAGGTGCTGTGCTCCCTTCTGCAGAGGAGAGAAGAAGAGGGATGAATAAAACATCCCTCGCTTCTCTCCTTTTCTCTCCTTTCTCGACCCTGCTATTCTCATCTCTCCTCTTCTCCTCTTTCCTCTTCTCTTCTCCCCTTTCTCCTCTCCTCTCCCCTGCTATTCTCATCTCTCCTCTTCTCCTCTCCTCTTTCCTCTTCTCTCCTTCCTCCTCTCCTTTCTCTTCTCTCCTTTCTTCTCTCCTCTCCTCTCCCCTCTTCTTTTCAACAAGGTGCCTTTTAGCAAACTCCAAGCGGCCTGTCTCGGACGTCTACGGACAATTCCTTCGACCTCATGGCTTGGTTTTAACTCTGACATGCATTGTCAACTGTGGGACCTTATATAGACAGGTGTGTGCCTTTCAATATCATGTCCAATCAATTGAATTTACCACAGATGGACTCCAATCAAGTTGTAGATACATCTCAAGGATGATCAATGGAAACAACTCAATTTCGAGTCTCATAGCAAAGATTTAGGAAGTCCCATTGCTTTAGGACTCAGGACTCAGTTTATGTGTCGGGGGGCTAGGGTCAGTCTGTTATATCTGGAGTATTTCTCCTGTCTTATCCGGTGTCCTGTGTGAATTTAAGTATGCTCTCTCTAATTCTCTCTCTTCTCTCATTTTCTCTTTCTTTCTTTCTTTCTCTCTCTCTCGGAGGACTTGAGCCCTAGGACCATGCGTCAGGACTACCTGGCCTGATGACTCCTTGCTGTCCCCAGTCCACCTGGCCGTGCTGCTGCTCCAGTTTCAACTGTTCTGCCTGCGGCTATGGAAATGTATGTAGTTCTGTCCTTGACTGACAACGTTTAGTGCAACTATCCGTGAGACAACTGAGGTAAGACCTATGATTGGAGGACCAATGGCTTTGGTAGGGAGTGTCTTTGAAAGATGTATCTTTGACTGAAAGATTCTCTCTAACAGTAGTTCATGTCTTCATCTGTCTATAATGTATGCGCTGCTTGGTTCTAGAAGTTATTTACGACAAAAAGTTAATCTAATAGGTAAAAACCAACCTACACCAAAGTACTGATCTTTTTTTTGTGTACATAATTGCACATTGTAATTTTCCATTTAGAAATAATAATATTGATAATGTACGATATTTACACTGGACGTGCTACCTGTCCGTCAGACCTGCTGACATTTACTCCTGAGGTG